>NW_025782712.1:0-32949 GCF_021130785.1 Homalodisca vitripennis
AGAGCGGTACAGCTCAGCTGATAGTAAACCAGGATAAACAAACCGGTACAATAGAGTATCGAAGCGTTCTAGTTTTTATTATATTAAATATCACTGATAGTAGTAGAGGTCTAGAGTAGTTAGGATTAAGTTTTTATTTATAGATACAGATTGTTAAATTTAAATGAACAGATATCATGACTTTACATTGTAGCCGGACAGAGCAATTGATTCAGATGACTGAATTGTTGAATACAACAACAATACTTTTTATGTTGTACTATAAGTCGTTACTTTAGACTATTTCAACATGAAAGTACAAGCCAAACAGTAGTAAAAGAAGGTAGACATTTTTCCGTGAGTAATGAATTTCTTGTCTGATTCTTTTACAATTTCGGAGCGATTTTAAAGTGTTAAAGAAATCTAGAGGATTTTGTCAAAGGGTGGTATAAGGAATTTCAAAGGGGTTTATACATATTAAATGTACCATTTATACGGTATTAAAATTTTAGACAATTTCAGGAATTAATATATTTTGTCCAGATACAATTTTGAAGATTGGATTATGGTAAATTTTTTTCTAATTTTCGGAGTTAATTGTTTTAATGATTTTTTTTAAATATACCTAGGTAAATTGTTTTTAGTTTGTTAAATTCACTTGAGTAACTTATGTTTTCATTATTATAGGGTTACATTTTTATTTTCAGATTTTAATTTATATTGTAGTATTTGTGAGTTTTTTTTTCAAGTAGAAACTCCCTTTGAAAATTTTGTGTAACATTTATGGGGGTAGCAATACATACCTTTCCAAAATTATCAATTTGTTTTTTAATGAAGGACAGGCAAAAAACCCTTACTGATGTGATATTAATGACATTTAATTCAAATGTGGTCAACCAATGGTTTGGCATAAAAGGTCCCGAAAGATTGTAACAAGAGTCTTTACTGAACTAAACGTAGCTCTTTCCCGGATTATTGCAACTTTGCTAACCTTTAACCTTTACAATCCCTAAATCAATAGAGATCAAGAGGACTCTAAGTACCAAAATTTTAAGTCTCTGGGATATTAAAGACTTATGAAGTAGACGGGCACACTGTCCACGATATGATTTTAAGAAGGACCTCTGTGATTCCTAATAACCCAGTTAATTATCGAGTATTAATTCATGGATATGATATGAGACTAATGTGTGTAAAGTATATCTGTTAAAGTTAATGTTAAGTAATATCGGTAATTTACATCTTGCTTCACACTTTTTTGTAGAGCCATAATAATAACCAATAATTGTTATGTATGGATTAATTATCAGAAGTTTTTTCAAATAAAGGACAATTATTTCTTTACTAAATGGAAATGCTGGTTACATGAGCACTTTTTTATGGGCTAGGAATGTCTAGCAGGACTAGAATATTCTTAACTACATCGAGAAGAGCATATTTAGGAAAGTATTTTCTGTTACATGCATGACGCGTGTATGCCATATTTCCATCTTTATATTTACTCTGCCTGTTGCCAACTTCTCTTGCTCATCAAGAGTTTGTGTGCTACAAGGCGGCTGGTCAACAAGTGCTGTGATTTGTTTTCATTTAACAAATTCTTTGCTCTAATACTTGAAAGTAGTAATGCGAAGTGTATTTTTATTCCTCCTGTTGTAGTGAATTTGGAGAGAAATATACTTTATACATTTATTGGTTGAGCGTTAGCTAAGCCTATCACTCCTGGGATTAAAAGAGATTTCATTTATGGTCGTATGCATGTCTGCCCACACAGTATAATCGAGAGTGAAATTGATCTATAGATTTGAAATTTTTCATGGAGCTTAATATTTTTTTTATATAAGTCCGATGATGTTGTATGTCGTACCATGGGATTTGGCTGAACATTAATGAAATTTGTACGATGAATGTATGGTTTACCCTAATGGCAATGAGAAATTCGCAAAATAAATACAAACTGTGAGCAACCATATTAAATTATGTCGTAGTAACCACTGATACACGCTGCGTAATAATTAGATAGCCAGAAAATTTCAAAACAATTTTATTAAATTTGTAATGGAAACTTATTATGAACATGTGGCATTATAATACGTATGTGACCTAGTAACACATACCGGTATAGCTGTAAATCTGACATATTTATGCAACCTCAACAAAGCCAGTTGTTATGACACGTGGCGGTGCGTACTCCCACCTTGTTAGTAAAGATATTTGATACATAAATCTTGATGCCACCTGTCATATTGACTATATTTCTGAAATGTACTCTTCGACATAGAAATAGTTACTAATAAACCATGTTTGAATTTTTATAATCAACCGATTGTATTATTACATATTGTAAGGTTTTGTAGGGTTGGTTTAGTTTAAGATTAAGGTTGTGACATATTTTGAGCAAGGGTTGCTGTGAGAGGATTTAATAATAGGTTAGATTGGCAGTACAAATACCCTCAAATGAACCAACACATTTATTTGTGACAACATTTCATTAAATTGATTAATTGATTGCGTCAATCGACATATTAAGCACAAAACTTAATGTCTTAATACTTTGAAGACATATTTAATATTAAATTATTCATTACAATTTATTTTGAATTTAATTCATTATAACATTTACTAGTAATTTTGTAGTGTTGCAATAATAATGAGTTCATGGACTAACATGAGAAACTTTCTTTAAAATAGCTAAACATTTACATGAATTTATATTTTCGAAATTGTGAACATTTAAATAGATATGGAATTGAAAATGATTAATGAACCCTAAAATATACTAAGTTCTTAAAATTACTTACATTTTATTTCACATCACACTTATTACGCCTAGAGATATTTTTCCGCACACGAACACAAACACTCCCGAACTTCACTTTTCGAATTCCCGGCCTCCACTTCCACCTCTCCTCCTTGTTCTTCAGTTTTGATGTTCTTCTCCCGCCAGCTCATTGACCACGCCTCTGCCAAATCTCTCCATCATAAATTGGTGAGTAACAATTTTCCATATCAGCATGGCTGTCCCTTACATTGTCGCACGGTTTTTACAAATAAGCATTTCCTGTTTGTTCACCATCGGCGTCTGGGCGGATGTGCGTATCTACTTACATCCGGAGGATGTTTGTCTCGAATTGCAATACGAGACTTCCTTTCCAGCATCTGTACATCTATTATAATTAGACTTCCTATCTGTACATCTATTCTATGAATTTTTATTTTACTAATAATACATATGTCTTACATTCCCCTGGCTTAATGACGATTCTACCTACGAATCGTACTTATAGTCCTAATTAAGGTTATCCATTGGGTAGTCACGTTCATGTACTGTAGGCTTCAGAAAATTTTATTTTGATGTTATTAATGTGGATGAAGTAGAGGGCTATAAAAAGAAGTAGTGTTATTATAGAAGTCCAGGCTAATAAAATGTACAAAATGAGTATCCGTGTTGTTTACTATGTTTTTGTCGTCGTGTTTTAGCTGGAAGTGGTGTTGTCTTTGTAGATTGTGAACGAAGTAGGTGGGTGTCGATAAGGACCAGTTTTCATCTAAGATTTCATGCAGGTGTTGGAATTCTTGTCTTGTTTCTGATTCGAGGGGTAATATAGTTATAGATTGAAATTTTGACCAAGAAATGGGAAGAAGATGTGTTATTTTATAGTTGTCAGGGTTTTTGGAACCACATGGTATTATAGTGTTTATAAGTGTTAAATTTTCTTGGTGTAGAGAACATTCACAGGGTAGGATGATTTCTAGAGTTCCTGTGTTATTCGGTTTTTGGATGTGGTGATGGGTCTTCTGATGTGAGCATACTACTTTCAGGTTTGTTTGGATGTTTGTTTACCAGAAATTTGTTCGGTGAGACTTGTGTTACTAAAGGCATCGGGGTTTCGTTGAAGCAGGTGAATACGCAGGTAGCTCGGAGAGTAGGTAGTGTTGATGTGTTGAGAATGCTGTGTAGACATCTTAAGGACTGATCACCGTTGACTGTTGCCCTGGGAATCAAGCAAAGTGGGAGTGTATTTTGGTTACAACCCTTGTCTTCTGGATGGATGGCTGTGGTGAATTCTTGTGTGCGTATTACGATGGATTTTTCATGTGTGATGTAACATAGTTTGTCTTGCCAATGGAGAGGGATGGGTATGTTCTGAAATACCTTATATGTGAGGGTGGACTGTTTTAAGGGAACTTTGATTTTTATAAGGATGTATTGTTGCGTGATAGTGCAGGTAGTGATTTTTTAAGGTGGTGTAGTATAAGGATAACTTTGTAATTGGAATAGCTAAGGGTTAGGTTTCGTGGTTGTGTGAGGATGGTTAAGTTTTTTAGGTCACTAGTGAGGTTACTTTTGGGTATTAGGAATTCTGGTAATGTGTTAGCAAGGCAACTTCTGCGAATTTCCCTCATATTGTCGTGATAATAGTTGTAATATATATAACTCCATGTTTGCTGTGCTAAGGCGTAAGGTTTGTTTGAGATTGTTTGGTGTGGAGTTTTTTGATATTAGCTCTATCTGTTCTTCCATCCATGATTTTTAAAACTGCTATGAACCTTGTCTGCTAGGATAGATACTTCCGTCACTGAAATTCTTTATATTGTTTGTAGTAAGTAGGAGGTCTTGATGGTCGGTGTCCACTGTATCTATAAGTGCATTCGTGTGCTGTGTAATCTCTTTCTCGTTGTCTACCAAGTCATGTATTTGGTGTTCTGTCGCAATGTCACAACACCATTCGAAGAAATCTCCGACGAAACGTGAGCGATCTTCTGTTTCTATCAGGTTGTTGTCTTTTGGATGAATGGGAGGTGTTCTGCTACCATTTGTTGATGTATGAGGGTTTGTAATGTGGAAAGGTTATTCTGTATCTTGCAATAGGTTTGTGAGTTGTTGAGGTTTTTAGGGCAGAAATTTAAAGAGGGTTCGTTTTTAGGTAAATTTTTGCTGTGTGTTGAAAGGAATTTTGTATATGATAGGTATGGAACTGATATGAAGGTAGTGTCTGAGGCATTGGAGTAAAGTACGCTCCTGTGAAGATTTGTACTAGAGGCTTATTGGGTTCTCCTATGTTGGGGGTTGATGTGCTGGCAGAGGTGGTCGAGAGGGGCATGGCAAGTGCTGTGAGTAGTAGAAGGAAGTGCTGTGAAGACTTCATTTTGTCTCGTGGGTGGTCGGGATCGGTTAGAGTGCTGTAGACTGGTGTCTTGTAGATTGGTGTCTTGTAGACTAGTGTCTCAGGTTGTAGTTGGCTTTTTGGTGTCGAAATTCTAAAACTAAATATCTACAGGTTACATATACATTTCAGGTTAATATTTTATAATTAATACACATTTATGCCTAAGGTTTTTTATTTACAGAAATCTTTTAATGACCTCTCGATGGTGTGTCGTATTTTCCATAGGTCTATGTAATAATATTTACTAAAGCATCTTGGTCTCTAGTGTTCTTAAATAAGGTTCGATATTATGTTAATTTTAACGATACTACGCACTTTTGTTTCTGAGGAATATGTAATGTCCCTTCTTTGTGCTTATTGTCCATAGTCATTATTATGATCATAATATATGTTGCCAAATGAAGGCTGTATAGTCTGTTTATGAGCAATATTGCCGTGCTAATACATGCTATCTAGATATATGTTACTTTCCTTCAATGTTAGATTAGCTATGTAATAATTAAACATGTTATATATAAGTCATTTACATGTCATATATTGAAGTATTAGTAGATAGTAATATGGGGTTTCCTGGCGCACTTTCGGAGCCAACCGAAAAGCAATGTAAAATACTGTTCAATGTACCATAAAGGAAGCTGAGAAATAACACAGCAAATCTCAATGAAAAATTAACCGAATCTACAGTCGTTCGTCTCCAAAAGCGATTGGTACATTACTCTGTGGAATGAAAAATTAACCAAATCTGAGCTTCTACTTTCTTAAGCTGTGCTTTTGTAAAATGTCAAATCTGCTACGAATAAAGGATTTATCTTAATAAAATTTAATCAATTTAAAACATTTTTACTAAAAACATACTTTAATAAAAAACTTTTCTACTAAATAAACAACATGAACTCACCAAGCTCTCTACAATTTCTAGCATTAAAACAGTGCAACAAAGATGAATTTCAGTGAATTGCCGGTTTATTCTCAACAACAGTTGATACCGTCTTTTAAATGAAACAGAATTAAAAGAACTTGTAGAGTCTTTTTGCAGAAAGAACGAAAACTGCACACGTGTACACACAAAAAACGAAAAAAAATAAGGGATTATATATTTAATATAATTACGAAAGATATTGAAAAGAAAGTAAAAAATAAACAAACAGAGAGTTTTTCATCGTTTTATTTATGACATTTTTTCCCATATTATACGTTCTTTCAAGATAATCAAGACTTAATTGATGAATTTCTTAGGAATTTTTGTGAGTATCAAGATTTATCAACACAATTCATTAAAGAGCATTATAGAATTTTTTCTTATAGAATATAGCCACATTTTTGTGTGAAACAAAAGGTATTACTGTAGATAATATTCCATGTGATTCCTATGAAGAAAGACACCAACTATGGTTATCAAAACAGTACTATGACGTGGGGAGGGACTGCAAGTTTTAGAGTTAAGACTATTCTACAAAGTTAATTGTTATAATTTCTTTATCTTTAATAGTCTTCTTTCCAGTAACAATCAAGTGTAATTTTTCATTTTTGTTTAATTCTTTAATCTTTTTTTCATCCAAAACAGTCAAAAATCTGTTCGGCAAGTGTACTTTACAATCTTCCAACTCGGCAATTATTGTAAACCCGAATTTATCTTTCATTTTCTCCAAATTCAAGATTCTATGTTTCTTCCTTTCTTCCAATTCATTTAACTTCTTATACTCTTTAAACTTACATTCTCCAATATCATTTAACTCTTTCAAGAACTCCATTTAAATAGAAAAAATTTAAAGACGGAAAAAATGAAATTTGCTAACAATCACTCGAGAAGTCGGGGAGAATGTGAGTAAAACCGCATTCTTTTCACGAGGTTCTTCGTTTAATTTCTCCAAATGTACTATAAAATCATCGAGGATTTCTGGCTTAAAATCGTAGACAAATTCAACATCCAGATAATGAAAAAATACAGGTAATATCTTTTCATAATAAACGTGTGTATCGATACCTACAAACCTAATGTATTCTTTGAAAAGGAAAATAATTTTGTCAATGGTTCCAAGAGATAAGTAAAAATTTTTATTCTGTTTTTCTAATTCTGTAACAAATTTTGTTTGCTTTTTGTCTCCATATTGCAATTTTGTAAGCAGATTATTCAAATGTGTTAGTTTATTTCGAAATTTCTTAGGTTTAGGTCTTTCGTACAAAATTAAATTACAACCTCTACAAACTAAATATCTTTTAATCGATAATTTCTCCTCTATTAGAACACTTGTAACAGTTGGCATTATACTCTTCCATTTTAAACAGAAAGATTTTTTGTTTAAATGGAGATTATGGAACTAAGTCTGCCGAGATATAAATTTTTCAACGCAAATGTTTATGTTTATATTTCAACTACCGAGATAAAAAGAAATGATTTTATTTTATTATTCAACTATTTAGGATATTTTGTCTATGATTACAAAGATTATTCCGGAAGAAATCGAGATTTTTTCATCAGCGAAAGAGTATATTTTTGAAGTTTTAGAAGGAATGAAAGAGAATAATATGAACATCATCAATTATTTGTAAAAGACAAAATGAATGATTGTGTCTTTGGTGTAGTGTTGTTAGTGTGCGTGTTTGCGCTATGGGGAATCACATCACATTCAACTTCTACGGTGTCTATTGTTTAGAGACTTGGCCCTGCACTGCTACTGTCCAACCAAGTTAATGGCTAGGAGCTGTAATTCGGGTCTTAGACTCTGGAATTTTTTGGTTCCCAAGTCTCATTTTTCTTTGGTAACTACTGTGTAGAAGTTGATGGAGAGATACAATTAGGGAATTTGTGTCGGGTGTTTTGTAAGTGTAATGTTGTATTAATGAATGATGTGAATGATGAATGTAATGAACGAATTAAGGAAGAGAAGGAATGTACGAATTAAGGAAGAGAAGGAATTAAGGAATGAAGTGGAAAGGTGAGGAAGCAAATGGCGCGCCAACCACAGTTGTCATTACTCGGCTTGTTCTATAGTCATTACACTATGGCCACTCGTGTAAAGACTTGTCCCCAACCACTGAACGACAACCATGTCTTCCTCAATAAAAAGCGCGCCTGAAGCTCTGGGATTTGAACCCAGAACCTCAGGCTTTGAAGGCAAGCGTCTTACCAACTGAGCTACGGAGAGTCTCGAAAGATATAAGCTATATCTCTGCTATATAAGTTGTTCTCACTTTTACAATTAGGATTGCTAGTTTAACAAGTTTATTAATAATTTTATATTTCAAAAACCACTCAACCGATTTTAATGAAATTTGGTACACATATAGTAAATACTTAACTCTTTCGACTTAACTTATCCATAAGGGTGAAATCATCCCCTATTTCTTAATATTCATAAAAAAATAAAAAAAATTATCAGAAAAATCTGAAACTTCAAAAACAAGCGAGTTCAACTTAAAATTTCATGAAAATAACAAAATTTTCAAAAACTACCCCAATCATCCCTTATCTTAAAACTCTTATATCTCGAGAACTATTGGAGCTTTTTTTGCTGAAATTTGGTATATAGGATCAGTAAATATTAAAGTATTTTTTAAAATCATAACTTCCGGTCCAACCCTTAAGATGACCTTGGAATAGTTTTTTGTTAATATCATCCCCATTTTTTAAGATATTCTTTTGAAATTAAAAATGAATACTTATATCAATGTCTTTAACAATTCTGTAAAGTTTTAAAATTATCCGATGAATAATAGTGAAAATAACGTGATTTTTACTGAATTTCTCTAATATCGTTCTTAATCACATCATAGGCTAAAAATTTCTCAGAGACAACAACAACATAACAAATCGCGTTTGTAACAGCTTTTTGAAAATCCATATTGATAATTATATCGTTCTTTGAACCAGAAATATTTGTCAAACTCTTTGTTGTATCAATGACATAAATAGGTCTATTCGCTAAAAATTCTTTAGGATTGTAATACATTTCCTTATTATTACAGTAAACTTTCTTAAAATCTTGATACATCTGATACATGATTCTGAAAAGACCTCCGGAAATGTTTAAATTTTGTAATTCATCTGGATAATAAGAACCGTTCAATTTTACTCTGATATTTTTTACATCCAAACTATCAAACTTTGAAGGATTTTTTTCTTGATTATTCTGTCTACCTGTTTGAAAACCTATAATAACGAACTTGGGATTGAAGATATTTCTATAAATGTTTGTAATATCGAACGAATAAGTTGTTCCGGAAATACCTTTTTGTTCAATACACTGCCAATCTAGAAAATTAAACATAATGTTTTGACTTTTTGTAATTTCATCAATCAACCTAATTTTACTCGTGGTTTTATAATCAATCATTGGAACTCTAATAAAAAAATCTGTAATTGTTATTTTTTCCATCAACAGGCATAACATTTCCAGTTGCAGTCTTCAGAATCACATCATCGTCTTCTGCTCTTATAAAACTTAGATAAAATCCTCCTTTATAGATCGGAATAGTAACATTTTCAAAAAATCCTAATCCAAAATGAGATAAATTTCCAGCTGCTTCAAAAACACCAAATTTAAAATCTGATTCAAAGCCATTAGAAGTTTGAGAAATAACATCACTTTTTGAATACGAAATAGTTCCTTTAATTGTGCTTAATTGGCCACAGTTTTCGACTTCTTCTATCAATTTATTGTGTTTTCTTACTTCAATCTTAGAAAATAAAAACGGTATAAAAATTAATCGATTAATCTAACATTATCAGTTCCAAGATATGCTTGACCATCTTGTTTTGTTAAAGTTCCAGAAATATAAAACTGGAAGTTAGACGAGCAAAAGTTATCTCCAAAATCAATATTAAACTCAGTTCTTTTATTCGGTTCATTCAAATGTTGTTTACTAATTGGATAGAAATTTTTAAACTCCGCCCTTTCAATATCACTAGCATATTTTCTGTAGTCCGCCATTTAATAAGAGAAAATTTTAGAAATTATTAAACATCATGTATCATTTTTTCATCGATCTAATGTACGTTTTTATAAGAAAAGATATAAATTTTAGTAAAATAATTAAAAAGATTAGAGTCATTTTTTAATGATCTACTTCGTCATATTCAGGATTCTCTTCCTTAAATTTTGCCGATCTCGGTCACATATTTCAATAAAATTTGCACAGGATAGTAACCGCTATCTATAATATTGTTCCAATCAACTGTATCTTTATTTTCATCCAAAAACTTTATACTCAAGTGTTGATAGAGACAAAGAACAGACATATGATCTTTTAATTGATAATGTATATTTTCTTGAATGAACTCTGATGATAAAGTTTGATATTTAGCAATGTTATACTAATTCAATTTGTTTACGTATAATCTCATCATATCTTCGGATAATTCATATTTTTGAGAAATGTCATCCCAATGTTCTTTTTTCAAATCTCTTTCGTGTTGCATGATAAAAAGATCGAAAGCACTGTAATGTCCCGCCATCTCTATTTATTAAGAAAAAATTTCAAAATCAAGTTTTTATAAATTGGCTCTTTTTTGAGTTACATTCAGCACATTTTCCCGAAATTCTTTTTAACTCCGTTAATGTTTGCATAGTATTTTATATCATTTGTTGCAGTTTTTTCTTTACATCTCACACAATATATGAGCGCCATTTATATAAAGGAAAATTAGTCATCATAGCCGCCTACTCCATTAAATCTGTTGTCGATGTTTTCAAAAGTTTTATCGACATCTTCTTTAAATTTATTAAAGTTTTCTTCTAGTTTATTTACTTTATCGAGATATAAAGAGTATCGATCATCTATACTTTTAAGTAATTCATTATTATGTGTTTATTTGCTCATTTAAACGTGTACCAAAATCTTCAAAAAAGTTTATTTTCTCATTGAAATGTGTATCAAAATCTTCCAGAATTTTGTTAATTACTTCACCAACTAATACATTAACACTATTTTTATATGTATTAAAGTTTTCTTCTAGTTTATTTACTTTATCAAGTAATTCACCAACATCGTCTACTGATCTTCTATTTCTGGCTTCTAACTTGTCATAGACTTCTGTTGTAAAATCTTTAACATGCTGTTTATGATTCTCATAATTTTGTTTTAGTTCATTAAACATTTTAATAGGATCTTCTAATTGAATCATTACAACAACATCAAATGGATTAATTCCTTTACTAACACCGCTAATTCTTTTTCCTTTAAAATCTAAGGCATTTTTAACATTCGGATCATGTAAATCAACAATATCGATGTTTTCTGATAATTTTAGAGGTTTTAAAATTTGTTCTTTAACAACAACATCATGTTTGTCAATACCAGGTCGAACACCGACAATTCTTTTCTTATTAGCCAAACTAACATAATTCTTTTCAACTTTGATTGCTTCAGTAATTTCATCAGCTTTTTTCGATGTGAGACATTAAATTGGTAAATAATTTTTTTTACAACCATCATCAACTTCTTTTTCCAATGTTTTTATTTTATCAGCAACTTCATTTGAACTCATGAAATTTGCAAGTTTGTTATCATATTCTGCTTTAAAATCTTCAATCTCGACAGCAAACATATCTGAATCTGGAAGGGTTTGTAATAAATTTTCTAACTTGTTATCAAACTCATTTCTCAAACTATCAAAATTGAAACTATTATCTACATTTTGAATAATTTGTGTACCAAATACGTCAAAAATATTTTGTGAATCCATATTTATTAAGCAATAATTTGTTAACAACTTCTTTAAAATCTTTACCATTACTCAGTTCATTCAACACAAAAACACATAAATGACCACAAATTGGGGGATCTTTGTAGTCTTGAATTTGAGAATCGTTATAATAAACGCTTGATTTTTTCAAATATTTAATCAATTCTATAGGTGGTTTGTCCTCAATTCTTCCATACGAATCAAAATAACATGTATTCTTATCATTTTTATAATAACAAACCCAATGCGTTCCACTTCCCATAACCGAGTCTAAATTCACAATTCCACATTCAAATTTCTTAACTTTTTCAGGTAATGTATCTCTCATGAAGATTCCTCTAAAATGTTTAATATTTTTGCAGATTTCTTCCAATTCCCCGAATGTTAAAGGTTTAAATTTTTTTTTCAATGTTTGATTTCACGTAATTCAAAGTTTTTTCATCTAATCCAGATCCTGTAAACATCTTCCAACTCTTTATCTAACCAATTTAAAATGTTTCGAACAATAGGAATCACATCCTTTTTAACGATTGGAGCAGCTTTACGAACATAAGGAACAACATTTTTAACAAATGGAATATTTTCTCCAAAATCTAATAAATCTTTCAAAAGTCCACCATTTTTGAGTTCTTTCAACTGATTATAAGAAAATTCTATTCTGGTTCCTTTATTGTTTTTTCTTATGTTTTTCGAGTTTATTGTATTGTCTATTTGTTAAAAATATCTTATCTTCGCCATTTTTTAGTTGATCTATTTTAAATTGAATACTAACGGGTATTTTCTTCTTAAAAGCGGATTTTATTTTTTCTTTCTGATTTTTGCTGAAGTTTACGTTCACCTCCATTTATATAGTTAAAATTTCAAGTTCTCTTCGATTCCCATTCCTAGTTTTCTCTTCAAAAACATTGCTCCAGCTGTTTGGAAGCGCAACAAATCTTTCACCTAAACTAGCATCTTTTGATAAAAATCTATCCATTGCCTTATCTTGCAAAACTTTATCTGCGATATGTCTGGAATTTGTGTCTCTATGTTTTGCATAAAAAATATCGTGTTCCATAGCAGCTTGATCTAATTTATTTATACCAGGATCTCCTCTTTTTAGTCTTTTTTCGAGTTTTGTGCCAGGCCCCAGATACTGATAAGTTGGTACGTGTAATTCAAAAGGTAAATTGTTGATAAAATCATTCAAAAGTCCACTACCCTCAATCATAGATGAACTTATTGCCGGCAAAACTCGTTTTAAATATTTAATTCCATCAGGTTTTTCAATCATTTCATCAAGTTTGTTCGAAATAAAATCTATAATCGCTTTCTTTTCGTTCAAAAAAATTGTTGTTTCCAGCCTTTTCTTGAGCATAAATATAATTAATAATTCCATCGAGTTTTGTCAAATCGTCGATATATCTGTATTCAATCTTATTATCACTGTATTTTCTCACACACCTGATCCTTCGATTCTTTTTTCCCAAATTGGTTTAATCAAATTGAGATATTTTTTACCTTTACTTGACTTTGGTTTCTTAGTTGATGGATCATTATTTTTGTAAATTGAATCAGATTTCCATAAAATTTCAGTATACTTTTTCAAGTCTTCTTCAGAATATAAACCGTCTTTTGGAACATCAGTGCCTGTTAATAATCTCCATAAACCTTGAGTTTCCTTCATATGTTTTTTCATTAATAATGATATCATTATGCTCAAAAATTCACGGGCAAATTTCCAATCATAAAACTTTTCTTTTTTCTGTCCCAATACAAACCAAATTTATCATCCTTTGCTCTAGGAAGAAATTTTTTACCAATTTCACCAATTATTATATCAGTTGTTCCAGGACTTATTGGTTCAACTATGGTAGAGTCTTCAATGATTCGAGGTCTAAATGGTGTTTGAAGATGGTAATTTTGGCAATTCAAACTCAGATTCTGGTATCGAAATATCAGCAAATTGTCCGTACAACTGGAACCAAATTCATCAAATTTTGATTATCGCTTAAAACATTTTCAATTTTGCCCTCAACATTTTTTATTGCAGAATGTTACAGGTTGATTAATTTTTTGAATAAATTCTTGTTCTTTTTCATCAATTCGAATCTGTTCTTTAAATTCTTTGATTAATTTCTTTTCGATTTGATCAAGTTTTTTTCGCTTCTTCAGAAGTTACGTTCACCATTTAATTAGAAAAATTTTGAAACGTGGAACGTAAAAACGTGAACGTGGAACGTAAAACGTGAACGTGGAACGTGAAACACGAACGTGAAACACGAACGTGAAACGTAAACACGAACGTACGTAAAAACATGAACGTGAAACGTGAACGTGAAACATGAACGTGAAACATGAACGTGAAACATGAACGTGAACGTGAACGTGAACGTGGAACGTGAACGTGGAACGTAAAAACGAAGAACACGAAACGTAAACGTGAACGTAAAAACATGAAAACAACTAGATTATCACACGTTTATATTGAAAAATTTATTCAAATATTTACCATTTTTAGGCTTCAAAGTTAGATTAATAGTTAAAAAATCCATAGTCTTCCTTTCCAAATTTTTATCACACAATTCATTAAAGTGGTTAAAACTCATATCAGATCCAACATAATTGTTTGTAAATCTTTCTCGAATAGTGATCGTCTTGCTTAAAAACACACAACAATATTCAGGTTTTATTTCTTATAACTTGTTTATCAACCTTTGAAAAGCATTGAGAAAGATAGATACAAGATATGTTTTTGTGACGGGACATTACGAAATATTCCTTAATAACGTCTTGATTTTCTAAAATACAATCATCAAAAACGATTAACGAATTGGGTTTACATTCGCTTAACGGAACTAATGTCCTCAGAAGCATTATAAAAATGTGATATTTTTTTGTTTAAGTTTTTCTCAATATTTTCAAATCTTTCTTGTAATTTTTTATAGGCGTCTTGTTCTAAAGATTTACTAAAAACATACAAATTGGAATAAGGAATCAACCTATTGTAGATAAAATTCAATAATAAAGTTGTTTTTTCCACATCCACTTGAACCAACAATTAACAATCTGATTGGTTGATCTTTCTTATTTTTCTTCAAACGTTTGAAGTTTTATCTGATCTTTTTGCTTTAAAAATTTCTCCATTTAAATAGAAGATTTTCATCTTGAAGCAACGCTTGCGAAAATGAAGCTGTTCAAGTTGACTTCAGAAAGCTCTAAATTAGTTTTTAAACTTGGAACATCCTATACACTTAGAGGAAGAATCAAATTATTTTATCGGTTTAAGCGGCTTTTATTCTGATAATTTTGTAATAAATATTAGTGAAAGTTCTCCTTATTGTATAGGATTTAGTGAGAAGAACGTAACAAAATATTATGGTTTAAACAAAGGATATTATACTTTCGATCAAATAAAAAATTCCCTTAAAAATTATCTGAAAACATTCAAACAATCAGATAAATCTTTAAACTTTGACGAAAACAAGTTTGAAATGCAAAAAAATTATCTCTCTAATAAAATTCAAATAAAATCACCAGTAAGAATAATGTTTTCAGCAATTATTGTAGATTTATTAGGGTTTGTTTCAAGAAACTATTGAGCCAAATCAGGTATATTTAGGAAATAAAACGCCAAAATTTAGACCGTTCGATGTAATTGAAGTACATTGTAATCTCGTTGAACCTAGTTTTGAAGAAATCATACCGAACATCTTCACAAAGAATCTGAAATTTTGTACACTTTTTTCCCAAATGTTGCTTATGGATCAAAAATCAGTGAAAAACCAAATGAAATCGATTATATTCCAATTAGAAAAAATATTAAAAGAATTCAAAAAATCGTTTCTGACTATTCAAGACTCTGAAGGAAATCTATTAAATAATGAGAGTAAAACAACAATATATTTAAGATTGTCGAAAGAATGATGAATCAAGGGGGGGAACGAATCGTTCTTACCTTCAAATTTTCAAGAAAACAACTTTTGAATGTATAAATTACAAGAGTCTATCCCATAGACCCCTTAAACAATCTTCATCCTGACCCTGTTTTTATCAATGAATCTGGACTTTATACTGAAATAAAAATTACTAGTTAAATTTTATTTCTATCTAAATGGAGTCAGTTGTAGACCTACTCAATAATCAACTAAAATTCAATAACAAACATATCTTTACGATTGTTGACGAAAACAATGTGATCTGGTTTAAGGCTAAAGACGTAGCAAAAATTCTAGAATATGAAAATACTATGCAAACGATCAGAATAAACGTTGACGAAGATGATAAAAACTTCTATTTTAATCTAAATATAAGGGGGGCTATAAATAGCTTACCTTCAAAACTTCCAAAATAACACTGTTTTTCGTTAATGAATCTGGACTTTATTCTTTAATTTTGAGATCGCATAAACCAGAAGCGAAATTGTTTAAAAATTGGGTTACGAAAGAAGTATTACCTTCCATTAGAAAATATGGTGAGTACAAACTCAAAAACGAAAATAAGCAATTAAAAGATGAAATAAAACAGTTACAAATTTCAGGTCAAATGAAATCCTTGAAAATAGAGAATCAAGAATTGCGAATGGAATTAATGAAGAGAGATATGGTATGTAAAGATTTTGATAAGAAAAAACACCATGTTTTTGTGTTTAATTAAGAAGAATCACATGTGGGAATATCCTTATTACGTTATCAGAGCTCAGAAACGAGAAATACCAAACCGATTAAAACATCTAAAAATAAAATATCCTGAATTAGAGATTTTGTTCATAGATGACGAACCAAATTCTATCAATCTGTATAACCAAATGAAAGAATCTTTGAATATTTTATACAACGGAAATCATTTTACTACAAATATGGCAGAATCTCGACTGATTTATAGAATATCTAAATTACACGATGAAAATGTTTCTAAATTTTACTAAAAACTCTCGATTTATTATATTTTGTTTGTAAATGTTTAGCATAACTAGGTAACCATTGTAGAATTCTTTTTTCATATTCACAAGGCATTTCGTTTTTATAACTTTCGCTGAAAATTTTTTTAGCACAAATCTTTGCAAAAAGCTTCTTTTTCTATCTTTACTATACTGCCAGTTATTAAATTCAGAAATATTTTTAATTTCTTTACAAAAGTAACACTTTTTCTCTTCTAAAGTTAATTTGTTCATTTTAACGTATAATTCCTTACAATAACAGTCTTTTCTATTCTCTTCTTGACACTTTGTACATTTCTTTTGAGACTCCATTTATATAGAACAAATTATTACACGATGAAAATGTTAAACTCTTGAATTATGATATTTTGTTTGTAAAATGTTTTTTGATAATTATTTAACCATTTTATAGTTCTTCCACATTCACATTGAGTATCTTCATAATATAATCTATGGTGATTCTTCTTTACACAATCTTTACAATATGAGTCTTTCTTATCTCTACTATAGTGATCACTATTAAACTCTGAAATTTTTTTAGTTTCTTTACATTTAAGACATTCTTTATCTTCCAAAGTTAATTTTTCTATTTTTATCATATAATTCTTTATGATATTCCCTTTCACAATCTTTGCAATTATAATGCATTCCATCTTTCCTATTTTTATCTTTATAAAATTCATTTAAATCTTTAAATTCTTGACACTACTTTGTACATTTCTTTTGAGACTCCATTTATATAGAAAAAATTACAGCTTTGACTTTCTCAATTCATATTCATAAAACTTTCCGGTTATTTCTTTCTTCATTATTTAAATCTTTTATACTATAAGTTACAGGATCTGTTGTTATTAATTTGATAAATCACAAAGATTTCTCTTGACCAATTGTTCTTATATTTGTTCGAAAATGTTTGTTTTTTACTAACAATTCTTACATGATCATTGACTTTAAATTTAGTTTTCGTGTGAATTTCAGGTGGAAACATACTTGAAAACGGTCTCTAATAACTCCTTTTCTGCATCCTTATCTACGTCTTTCGGTTTCATTTTGATTGTGCTGTGAACTGTATCGTTATAATTGTTTACGATTTTTTGAAGAATATCGATCCATTTTAAAGTTTTTATTAATCTCAAAAATTACTTTCATTCTCTCATTTTGAGTTCTGTTATATCTCTCTACAATACTTGATTTCTCTTCGTTTTCAGTATGATAAATCTTAATGTTGTATTTCCTCAAAAACTTCGTTAAATTCTTTATTTTTAAACTCTAAACCCTTATCTGTATGAAGTAGATTTGGCGGTTTGTGATTGATCCTTATGGCATCTTTTACTATATCTTCGAAAGCTTTTGAAATATCCTTGCCGTTTTTTTCTTTTGATAGCTCTTGACCAAGCATATTTTGAGAAAGTATCAATAACATTTAACATATACTTAAATCCATCATTTTGATCTGAATAGTTAGACATTATAACTAAATCTGCTGCCCATAAATCGTCAATTCCTAATGTTTATAATTTTTCTCTTTTTAAACTTTTTTCGTACTGGTGCATGAATTTCTTCTGAGCTTCAATCTCTATCTCATCTTTAGTCTTCAATTCTTGCTTAACAGGTTTTGGATTTGGATTCTTTATAAACTTACTCTTGTTTGTCTTACATTTTGAACATTTTGCAGCAATTCTATACAATCCATTTTGAGTTTGAACGATTTTGAATCTATATTTTTTCGTTTTCTTTTTACAACTTGTGACAGTGAATTAAATCATCTTCCATTTACATATCAAAGTTTCCAAGTTTATTTAATTCATCTAAAATATCTGTTTTATATCCATACGGTACTGTATCGATCTTATTTTCTAGGACAATTCTCTTATCATCTTTAGCGTTCAGTGCAAGCTTGTTTATGGTAACAGTGTACAACTCATGTTTATAACTTTTTGATGACTGTCATCTCCCTAAATTCTTCTTTATCTTCGAACAAACATCTCTTCAAGTTTTCGATATTTATTGTTTTATTTACAACGCTTCTCTTAATTCCTTTACACCTAACTGGGTTTTTATCTAGATATTTGTACGAGTACATCTTAGACCTTAAACCACAAAATTCTTGTAAAACTTCGCTATTTAACTCATCTTTGAATTTCCCTATTACCTTCTTATTTTTAGTAGTGAAACATTCATGATCTTTTGGATAATCACTTGTATCAAAGTCATCTATATTTTCTTTAATAATTTTAAAAGGATCTCGTTTCAATTCTAGAAAATAACTGTCTGTATCCATGTAACACAGATTCAAATCTGGATCAAACTTCTTTAATTTGTTGTAATAAAACTCGTACATTAGCAATTTTGAGAGGTCGAGAACTGAAAATCCTATGTAAATCGGTTTGTTAAATTTTAACCTTTTGTTTGTACATGTGACTCGCTATACAGTTGTCGTCAAAGATACTAAAGCACTTGAAATTTGTTTTTCCTTAGCTTGTTTCATTGAAAATTCTTCATTTCCAAGCTTAATATCACATCTGTTTCTCACATTTTCCATAGATTTTCCAAAAACTGAGTTGTTCATCAGCTTATAAAAGTCCTTTTCAAAGTCGCTTGTAGCTTTGGTTCTCATGTTTGTGTTAAAATCAATGTATTCTTTCATAAAAGGCTTCTGATCGAATGCAATAACTCTATTCACATGTTTCAAAATCATACCTTGTTCCAAATAGAACTTCAAATTTCTCGAATGAACAACGTATTCAGTTTTATCCAGTAGAGTTGTGCAAAGTTTGTTTTTTAAAATGTTCTGGAGCAAGAGGTAAATCCTTGTGATGTTCGTGTAAATTCGTTGGATATCCAAGATCGACTTCGAGAATATAGCCATAATCTTCGTCGCCAGTGAGTTCTAAAATTGTTTCTTGCCACTCTTCTTTTGTATACGTTTTAGGATCCATCCACTTGATATCACTAAACGGCAGTTTTTGCATAAGACCATACCCATAAAGGTTGTTTGCATCGAGATAGAGTAAATAGTTTTCGGGCTTTGTCTTATCAAAATCTTTTAAATATTTGTTATTTTGCTTTCACATATCGTTTAATACACTGAGAAATGCCTCCGCGAATACCTTTTTCGATCATCAAATACATATTATAATCACTAATTAATTGTAATTCTATCTTCGTTAATTTTAACATTGCGTCCCATGCGAGACTGGAGCTGTTAGATAGTGTGCCGGATCGAGTTTTATAGCAATTCAAACAAATATTCCTAAAATTTTCAAAGATATCAGCGAGCAATAGAAACATCTTGAATGTTATAGAGATCAGAGTAATTTCCTAGATTTTTCTCTTTTAATTTGTTCCAAACATTTTAAGTAGTGTTGAAAATCTTTCTCAGATATGCTCTCATCTGTCAAAAGTGAATAGAAATCTTGAATTCTCAATTCTTCTGTGTAATCAAGTTTTTCAATACTGTCCGATAAATTCATAGGGAAATATTCCTTTTCCAGATAGAATTTTAAAAATCTCGTCGTCCGTCATTTTGGCTGTCTTTCTATTATCTCATTCAGTCCATCTTGTATAAAATGATTTGTATGTTTGAAGTCTTCTCTCTTTAGATTTTTAGCTAACTTTTCTATAGACGAGGCCATGAATCTGAACGTGTCTACAAACGAAAACTTGATGAATTTTCTTGGCTTATCACCTTCGAATTCATATCCATATCCTGAATTTACTGAATAATTTATATATTTTTCATCTGTGTTTGCGATCAAATCAACATTTCCATATTGTTTTTAGCCAATTCTTTTATGTACAAATGAGTATCGTAATTTGACATATTGTGGCAGAAAACGGGAATATTCTGAGGAAATTTCAAATTTAGATTGCAACATGCATGAGCTGCGCCTCGAAACTTGCCGGTTAAATGACAGTGATCTCTCACTTTATTATAACTCTTATCTTTCCAACTATCAGGGAGTAAAACCATACTGAATTGACCCAACATCATAAGCAGACCATTCACAGATATGACAAACGTTTGAATTTTGATACGAAATTTCTTCTTCTTCTGTCAATTTCATAGGTTTCATGTTCTTAGAATTATATTTTTTCGCTATGTATTTCGATAATTTATTGAGTTCTTCAAACAATTTTGTCGGGACGTTTTTCAAATCTTCTTCATTTTTGGCACGATAACATATCGGTTTGTACATGCGATTGGTCACATTCGACACTAAATATAGAGTAAAACCATAAGGAATGTGCCTCTGAATCTTGGTTGTAGTTGATCTTTCTGGATTGTTTCTTACATGTCGGAATCTTTTCCAATATGCTCTCAAAGTCCATATAAATTACGTACGGATGGTTAAATTTCTTTTGATAATTAGTAAATTTAGTTGTTTGACCTGGAAATGGCATAATTGGCTTACAAACTTCATGATTTTTACAAATTTCTAAGTGATCTGTTAAATCTCCAGATTTGTAAAAATGGCTTAAACATCTTCTACACAAAAATTTTCTTTCTTTATGTTTAGACAACTGCGAAGAAACAAGCTTATTTAAATCGGTTATCAAAACATAATGAGATTTATCAATGAATCGGAACAATGTTAATATTTTCATCAAAACTGTAGACATTGATAGACATTGTTGGATACTTATACTTGGAATTGTAGCTTCGTTTTTCAAATATTTGTATATCTTTCAGAGACATTGGATACTCAAAACCTGAAAATATTTCGTCATTCACAAATTTTTCGTATTGCTTTACACGTTCACAGTCTCTTTCTGGTTTTTCAATAGCACATCTTATTGAGTAAATAAAGCAAAAATCATCTCTATTTTTTTTATATTTATACAAGCTTTTTTATCTTTGATATTCTTTGGTAAATCGATGTATGATCCTGCATTCATCATTTCGTGTTTGTTAAGGCTCAAAACTAGTTGTTTACAACTTTTTAAATGTCCATCCGGAACCTTTATTTGGATTATTCGTTTGTTCTCGATGTGTTAATTTATTAAATTGCTTAGTAATAAAGTCGTTTACGTCAAAGATTTCGTCTGCTTTGATAGTAAAATACATTAGACATGTTTGCGGTTCACCATTCACTAAAGTTCGTTCGTATTCACATTCCAAAGAGAGATAGCCCTTCATATTTTTTAACATTTTCTTGAAATTTCTCGATTAAACTTTTAATTTCTGACCGCATAATTGAAAGATATTTGTAAATTGACATGGAACTGTCGTTCAAGTTTGTTAAAATGTATTGCTTGAAAAGACCGTGTATTGAGGATAAAACTTCTACATCAATGATATTTTCGGATTTTACTTTAAGAGTTTTATCAATTTCTTCGATCATTTCAGACTTGGTTTTATCGTTAGTACCGATAGCCAACTTTTCAGCTATTGAATGAAGTTTTTCATCATTAAATAGGTCGAGATTTTTTCTTTTCAACTTTGAAATTTCTCTTTAATTCACGTAATTTCTCAATATTAAACATGTTTTCGTGATCGGCAATTTTATTTTCTCTAGCCCACTGTCTTAAAATAATTTAGTTCATTATTGTAAATTTGCTTGTTTTTTTCATGACTTTTAGAATTATAATGGCGATCATAGTGTTTTTTTTTCTTAAAATTTCTATTTTGCAGAACGGACATGATATTTTATCGCGCTCCATTTAGATAGAAAAATTTATTTAACTAAATGGTGCTTGTAAACAACGATTGCGCCTCTCACGGCGTGATATCACTACGGATATGACGCAGGCGAAGCGATTATCGTGATGGTCGGTCTGTAGTAGCACACCCTCGACTGTCATTGATACACACAGCGCAATCTTTCGGAACTAAAATGTCGGTAATGCAGATTTGCTTTTAAGAATAAAAATTGTGTTCCCGAGGAGAAAAGGTCGACCGCGAGAAATGGTTTTGCACTTGTTTTTGGATGAAAAAAAGATTAAAGAATTAAACAAAAATGAAAAATTACACTTGGTTGTTACTGGAAAGAAGACTATAAAAAGATAAAGAAATTATAACAATTAACTTTGTAGAATAAAGTCTTAACTCTAAAACTTGCAGTCCCTCCCCACGTCATAGTACTGTTTTGATAACCATAGTTGGTGTCTTTCTTCATAGGAATCACATGGAATATTATCTACAGTAATACCTTTTGTTTCACACAAAATGTGGCTATATTCTATAAGAAAAATTCTATAATGCTCTTTAATGAATTGTGTTGATAAATCTTGATACTTACAAAAATTCCTAAGAAATTCATCAATTAAGTCTTGATTATCTTGAAAGAACGTATAATATGGGAAAAATTTCATAAAAAAACGATGAAAACTCTCTGTTTGTTTATTTTTTTACTTTCTTTTCAATATCTTTCGTAATTATATTAAATATATAATCCCTTATTTTTTTCGTTTTTTTGTGTGTACACGTGTGCAGTTTTCGTTCTTTCTGCAAAAGACTCTACAAGTTCTTTTAATTCTGTTTCATTTAAAGACGGTATCAACTGTTGTTGAGAATAAACCGGCAATTCACTGAATTCATCTTTGTTGCACTGTTTTAATGCTAGAAAATTGTAGAGAGCTTGGTGAGTTCATGTTGTTTATTTAGTAGAAAAGTTTTTTATTAAAGTACAGTATGTTTTTAGTAAAAAATGTTTTAAATTGATTAAATTTTATTATTAAGATAAATCCTTTATTCGTAGCAGATTTGACAAACATTTTTACAAAGCACAGCTTAAGAAAGTAGAAGCAAACAGCTGTAGATTTGGTTAATTTTTCATTCCACAGAGTAATGTACCGATCGCTTTTGGAGACGAACGACTGTAGATTCGGTTAATTTTTCATTGAGATTTGCTGTGTTTATTTCTCAGCTTCCTTTATGGTACATTGAACAGTATTTTACATTGCTTTTCGGTCGGCTCCGAAAGTGCGCCAGGAACCCCATATTACTATCTACTAGTATTTGTTTATCCTAGGATTATATAATATAGAACATGTATGTCTCTTTCTTTGTATTGTCCTTACAATATACATAATTATTACTTTAAAAACTTATAAATCGACGAATTTTGCTATTTTTAATACAAAAGCTCAACTATATGGTCAATATATATTAATTTATATTTACAACATAACGATATTTTAAACACCTATTCAATATGGAGATTTAAATAACTTTTTCGTCTTAGAAAAAATGCTTTAAAATGAAAATTATATTATTATTTAATTTCTAGAAGACAACAGCGAAATGAAGGTCAACAGAAATAAACCCTTGTGAATCAATCACTTTACTATTCTTAGATAGAGTAAATCTTTACAAATGGTATGAAGTGTTTATGCAACTCTAGATGTTTTATTGACGTTGAAGTCAATATTCTTCAAGTGGAATTAAAGAAAAAACAATTAATTACGAAACGTCAGTGAAACTATTTAGAGTGGAATTAAACTTTATTTTACTCTCAAATGATACAAATAGCTTTATCTATTGGTTTTTTTGCTTGTTAGGAAATCTAACTTTATTTTTGTGTACTACCTCATATTAAAAGGTGAGTGGAGGATTATTTTAAATGGATTATTTGCAGTATGAAATATCCTGATAGAAAATTTAAATCTGCTGTAAGGCATAACCTCAGTTACGAAATGTATTGTGTTGCTTCGTACAGGAAGCCAGGTATGTAGTGCTTGTTTATTTTATTAAGGACTCGACATGACACATGGCGGTTTGGAACTCGTGCCGTTATCTGTCGGGTCTGATAAATATTGATAAAAAGGTCCCAGAGTTTTGAAACTTACACAGGTATCTTGGTTCATCTTGGTTCAAAGAATATCGCTATCTTTTGATTGTGATCTTAATTTATAGTACGTAATCTTAAGGTTCAAATTATCTTGACGTAGATTGAATGATAAATAGAGGTTCCTCAAAAACAAGGAAGCGACAGAAACGTCACAAACTCCCGTACCGTCTATCCAACATTAAAAAGTAAGTAGATGTCAAAATGTCTTGGATTTATCGGCCCCTCTAAAGGTCAGAAAGTTTATGATTCCTTGTAACTTTATGGAAGAAGACGTAGTATGACAGAGATGCACGATTTTATAGAAATTTTTATATTTAATAGAAACATAATATTTATTTTAATGCTTTATAATTATAATTCGTACTGCTGTACATTCATTAATGCCATAAAAATATTTTTACTATTTTAAATAAATACGGAAACCACGTATTTAATCCGATGTTTTTTAATTAATCTTTACTATTTTTATATTAATTTGTGCAGTCACAAAATTATATGATCAACGAGAACTAATCTATCCTTTAAAGAATTTACATATATTGTAACGTTTGTCTTAAATCTATTTATTCATTACATAAAAAACTGTAATATGTTTATTTTTTGTAAGCCTGTAATTGAGTACATCAGTTTGATAAATCTCGATGGAAAGGTCTTAGGGTCTTGAAACTTGGTAAACAATCTGTTAGTTTCAAGAAGTGTGTCCTACAAATTTTAGGGTCAAAAGTTCAAAGGCTAACAAAGTTGTTATAACCCAGCAAAAATTTAAAACATTTCGCTAAAGACCTTCGTTACGTCTGTCTACCTGTTTTTTCATCAGCCCCCACCAAAGCGATAACACTTGATAGAAGGGTTTCTAGAGACTTGAAACTTGTTATACTGGGTGTCCCAAAATTACAGGACCAAACTTCACCAAATTGTTCAGGAGGTCAAATGAACGAAAAATGTCATGTAATGTATAGTCCCTATCTTGCTTCGTTTACCTTAGATCGGCCATTTTGTTTTTACATACAATTAATTTTATTTTCAATAAGGGTTTTACCGAATTTGTTGAAACTTGGCATAAATATTATAAACATGAACATAAGTTGTAAAAAAATATTTTTTAAAAATCTTGCGTGTATTTTCAAAATGGCGGCCGTTTAAAATATTAAAACCTAAATAACTTGAAAACCAACCGTTTTTTTAATGGCCGCCATTTTTAAAGTACACATAAGATTAAAACAAATATTTTTTTTTACAACTTACAGTATGTTCATGTTCATAATATTTGTGCCAAGTTTCAACAAAATCGGTAACCCCTATTAAAAATAAAATTTAATTGTATGTAAAAAACAAAATGGCCGATCTAAGGTAAACGAAGCAAGATAGGACTATACATTATATAACAATTTTTCGTTCAGTTTGACCTTCTGAACAATTTGGTTAAGTTTGGTCCTGTAATTTTGGGACACTCAGTATAGCTTAAAATTGGTACATAGTTCTCTCCTGATCCAAGGAAGAACTCCATTTGAATAGAAATTTAAGAGGCTTTAGAATCAACTAGTTATATTTAATTGTTTAGTTGTATAATTCTTTAAGGGTCTGACAGACAATAATCCTGCCTTCATTTTCAAAATTCTCGAAATAGAAAAACGTCATCATATTTTTATCATAATTCACTACCAAACCATGGCTTATAATAAACTCAGTATAGAGAAAAATAAACTGTACCAAATAAACGTGGAATTTGTTATCACTAATGTTATTGTGGGAAATATTAAGAAAACAACATTGGCGTGTTTGCTTCTTTGAGGAGCTTCATCACGCTTTAGTGGCCGCTCCCGAACATTCTGGTTTAACTATTAGTGACCAGCTCCTCCTTCTCAAGCATTAAAAACTGTTAAAGGTGGTTATTGAAGTCACCTCTGTATTGTGGGATAATAACCAACTCAGTGGAGCAAATCCCAATAAAACAATGTTTTGTCACATTTTCACCTGTCTAGTTATATCACACTATTTTTAATTGCTCTCAAATTTGCTTTCACAATGTATGGTGATGTATACAAAATGTAATAAATCCATTCTTCTTATTTGTTTCTTTTTCGTTTATGGCTGAGGAAATAGTAGAAACTGACCATAAATATTGCCGCACACGGTTTGCAGTATAGCGGAGATATTGTTTCATACTGTTCAACTGAATAGTGAAGTGCAACGGGAAGTTGTGATTTTTACCCCATCCATTATACCGGAAGTAGATTACAAGGGTCGGAAGTGGAGTATTTTTGGACAAAGTTGTATTCTGACAGCTATCATGTATATATTATCTTAATCAGAGGGTATACCTAACTATAGCTCCTGTTGAATAGTGTTCGTACACGCGCAAAATTAAATATGTTTAATTTACACAAATTGTCATGTGCGATAGCTTAGGTTTGCAAAACTTGTTAGAGGAGGAATGTCTAAAGCGCAAGTCATTATTTTATTACTGATCATTAATGCTTTCAAACCAGGTGTCTCCAAAGCTTAGAACATTGCACAGACTCCTCCAGGACAATCCTCTCATATGTTAGAATATTAGAAGTCAATGAGGATGAATTTATTATGTTTAAGTAAATTATATAACTTTACAAATCAATATAAAGAGTTTTGAGCATTTTGGGTCAATATTTATTAAATTATATCATTTTTCCATAAAAAGTTTCCCTAATGTCAGTTTAACTAGAAAAAAGGTTTACTTCCAAACTCAAAATTTCTTACAGTCAGTTCTGAACCAATAGTGTATAAAGATGTCTAATATACATTAGTACAATTATTTAAGTTTTAAAAACCCAATTAAATGAGGGTAAAAACCTTTGCATAGCCTTCGCTAACATAATATTCTTTATACATCGGTATAAAACTAGAAATGTTTGTACCAATATTATACTTTCAATATATGTGTAAAGTAGTTAGAATCATACCATGTAAGAAATTTAACGTACAGTTCGTACAATTTAATTTAAAAAAAACTTGAATAAACAACATTGTAAGGTTTAGTACAAACATCAACTTGCATGAATGTACCTCAGTGACAGAGCGTCTGCCGCTGTAAACTAACCAGAAGCAATAAACATTTGACGTTTAGAGGCAGCGGTAAATCCAGTGGATTTTTCACGTGCATTTGCTTTTTTCTGTATACAGTCCAGTAAACGCGAGAGCTATTTTTCTGTTGGGTTTTGTACGTTTGAATGACCGATACTGAAAATTGGTATTTACTAACAAAAATTATTAAAACATAAATTTTGATCAAAACCGGAATAAACTTACTTTTTTCACAACATTTAGCAATCAAATGTCTTTGTGCACAATGCTATAAAGGATCTTTGCAAAACTATTACTACTTTAGACCACCCCATATAATTGTTTTATAATTTACTAATACTTGAGAGGCTGGAAAATTCTGTTTCTGATTATATGTCTGTCTGTTTCGCACGATATGTCGAAAAAAATTTACCTACAACCTTAACATTTTGAACTGGGCTATATTTATATGGAACATCGAGTTCGGTGATTGTACAAATTTGTCTGAGCATTATGAACATTTTTACATTGGATATATGGGCAACGAGAAAATAAATACATTTTTGAACAAAATATGTATAGTAATATGTTCTACATGTGTATTTTAACTTACGACGTGGTGACACGTGTTACTAAGACCCTCAGCTAAACCTGTTAGACAACAGGTGGTGAGGAGCACCCCTACCTTGTTTACCATAATAACGTAAATTCTAGGCTCCTTTTACTGACACTATGACGTCTAAATATTTTAGTTTTAGAATGTTTTATTGATGATATTCTTGTTTTGTAAACAGCTTAAAAATCAAACTCATTGTGTTTTATATGTACATAGAAGTCCAAATAGCTAAATTAAAATTTTCCTACCAAGGAATATATTTAAATTTTACAGGAAGTAGTGCAATGTTGATCAGTTGTGGATTCAGCTGAGTTTTTAAGCAAATCAGGAGATTGATTATTTAATTGTTATATTAAGATTCGTCTATTTTTATTATAAACAAAACAATTGACCACTAATTTAAATTAGAAATATTGTATTTCATACCATAACTGTAGGTACGTGAAGGAAACAGGATTTTCCGGACATTTTGCCATTGTTCAGTGAAACAAGAAATCAGTAACACTACGTCTTGAGATCTGCAATCTGATCCCTTCTTCAGGTACGTGTTGGTACGTATATGCCGATAGAGTAGTAGTGTTTGTAAAATATTTGTGATAATATTTATGAGTTGTGCCCTAATATTTATGAAAATTTATTCCTTGCTCAACATCATAACTTCTTCAAAATTGAAACTTATGAGTGTAAAACATAATAAAGAAATAAACCAATATAAAGATCTGAATTTTTGAATTGTACAAGTCATAAGATGATACTAAAGTGACAGAGTTATTAATGAACCAAAAAGTTTTTAAAAACCTACAGCTACTTTCTAAGGTTTCCTACGGGCCTCTATATAAGAAATATGGGCACATACGAGATGGTGGGTTAAGAATGAATGCCTGAGAAACAAACATTGTGTTTTTAATAATCATCCCTTTTAAACAAAACTCTCCTAATATTAACATTAACATCTGGAAGTTGAGCATCTGGTTAGTCGCATGTATTATAATTTCAAAAAAGGCACATTTGGAGTGAAAGAGCGTTAGATTTATACAAAATATGTACATAAAAATAAATAATAGTTACCCAAAAACTGAAAAAAATAATAATATTTTTCACTTATGCCTTCCTATAGAATTTGATTTAATCAAGATGACAATTTTTAAAATTAGACAGAACAAATATAATATTTTTACCAATTTTAATTGACTACGGCCGGAACAAGAAGAAATAAACTGTACTTGTGAAGAAATACTCGTCTTGGTGAAAAGAAAATTAAATAGAGCAGGTACCCGAAGGTGAAGTTCGAGAAAGAGAAGCTTGCGCTACTTTAAACGCTACTCATTTGTGTTCGCTGCTACTTTATTACAAAGTAATATCCTGAAGGATAACCTACGTTTGTTTTTGTTTGCTTAAATGACTGTTCCATTAACATGTAAATGTTTGTTTAAGCCATTTATCGATTAATCTTCTTCAGTGTTACATCGCAATTCGATTACTTAAAATATTTCTATGGGTTATAATTTTAAACTTTTAAAACTATTTCATACAACTTAAAAATTTTAAAATTGAATTGATTTATTAATAGCTTATTGAAACAAATTAAAATACTATGAACAAAAATCAACAATATACATCTTGAAATTCCAACTAGTTTAAAGTAATTTTATAAAGTTCTTATACTTTACACCGGAGGAGAATACGTGACTAACTTGCTGCATTTAGTCACATTGAAAGTGATAAACGATTTTTAATACCTTTTTAAAAAGTCGCCCATAAAAGTTATATTTTTTACTGGGTATTTTTAAAACCTGATCCACAAAGTTAAAAATGAAATATTTTATTGGTCTTGACTTCAGATTGTTTATTAATCGTTGGACTGTAAAACTTGAATACGAATATCTAATACAAACTGTATTATCGTAAATGTTTAATAATACATAGTTAAAGTAAAGGAATAGTTTTGTTCATTAGTGTATCAATTATGTGAAATATCTTTACTTAATGATTAAAAATGTTTTAATCCTATTATTTAAGTCCGTATTTTTAGCCTATTAAAGATAACCGCAGTCGAAATCAAGTTAAAAAGTTTTGAAATAGAATAACTACCTTATATATTGAAAATATATAAAAATAATACAGTAAATGACATTGGAATTAATGATAAAGTAATAGGCCTACTCATAACTAATGCTATAATACTTATCACTTTAGCTATAATTTTGCACCGACTTCAACATTCAGACTGTAAAAATTCAAGACAGATAATTTTCATTTTCATTTAGAATTTACAAACAGCGTGTAATTATAGTAAACCATTGATAAATCGGTAATTTAATTTTAAACAGTGAAATGTTTGTTAATTACTCTATGAATTACGCAATAACTAATTACTTTTGATTACGCCGGATACGGGTAAGGTTAATACGAGTAGGTACACTGCTTAATTCCTTGATGAGATTCTACAATATGTTAAAATAAAAACATAGGTTTGTACGTAAATAAAAAAAAATGATGATTATGAATTAAGTTTTTACTAAAGCAAATGAAATGCACTTTTAGCATTAAGTATTTTATTAAAAACTTTAAGATAATGAGAATAAGATTATTATTAATCTTTAAGGACCTATATGGCCTTCCTCCCCTCCAGGACGCTATAGAAAGTTACACACTGTTTACGACCATTAAATTTTATTACTACATTTATGATGCTCAGAAAGATCATGACACTACTTTAATGTAATAAAGTTCCTTCAACCTTAATATCAAGATAAACAACTGTGCCTTAAACTTAACTTATAATTTATAGCTGTATGAACAATGACATGAATTTAATTTAAACTCATCTTCAGTAGTAATATTGTAAATTTGCTACATAGTAAATATGTCAAGAAATCTGTACCACATGGATACAAGCAGTTTGTTTATTATCATATTTAAACTTAAAACTAACTTGTATTAACCAACCGAAATTCTGGGTAAGTGATCATCTCTGTGGTTTCATTTGTAATATTAATACGACATGTAAATTCATATGTGCTAGAGCTGTGCTATACAGTATACCGACTCTCCTTTAATCTCAAATGAATATGACGCGCATGTTACGTTGACGTTTATATCTGAATGTGAAGTTATAACAGTAAATTTAATTACATAGGTTCTGCTTCAATAATTTTGGTATATTTTTATGTTTTTCCGTACGCTGTACACATATTTTTTGTTCATTATTTGTAAAATATGGTCCTTGTATAACACTTTTTTTTTATTATATCCTATCCAAAATCAATAAAAACATCGTTACAATAAGAAAACAACTTTGAATAAGATTGCGTTCCCACGCATTAAAAAAATATGATATCACAGAAATTTTGGGCAATTTTTACTGGAAAACTATTTTGTGCAATGGAAAGTGTTTTTTTGAGTTGAAGCTTTGTTGATTAATCCATCCCTTTAATCCGCTATCAAATTGAGATTGTATCTGAATCCAATTCAATATCATTGACAACGATTGGTTATGGAATGATTTCGCTACTTGAATTCTTTTAACTTATTAACTTGGTAAGTTATTTTAAAAACTACACATAAAATGAAGTTTTACAGCGAGTGAATATATCACATATAACTATTATCAAATATGAAAAAAATCTGTACCATAAACCTTGCATGCATCCTGCCAATATTGGGACGGTTATTTACAGAAAACAGCTCATTATTTTATTAGAAACGGATAGATTCCTAGGTGTTTAGAATGATTATGAATGCGTTTTTGTCAAAATAAACTAAGCATGTGTACATTCAAGGTGTCTTCAATCATCTGGTAAACAAAAGGCCTTTAAAGTATCTTTCCCTACTATTTGTAAAGTTGGTTTCTTTTTGAAAATTGCCTTTATGAAAAAGAATTTTTCATTAAAACATATTTTTGGTTTATATTTATCATTAGACTTTAGATCTCATTTTATATCCTCCAATAAAATTAACCAATATATAAAATACTTTTGGTTATTTTTAGACTACTAATGTACATGTAATTTAGGTCAATATAAAGAGTATGATTTTAAAAATTGTTGAAGTATCCAAGTAAAAACAGTGTTTTGTTCATAGAGCGAAGTCATTTGCTTTACCCCAGATTATGATGAGTTATTGTTAAAAGTTGAGCCACAGCGGCGGTGTACGACGTCCCTGCGGTGTTTTAAGTCTTTACAGCTGAATATAAAGTGACAGTGGAAGTTCAGTGACTTCCTAGGGAGTAAGAAACACCTCAGATAAAGTATACAACACACATTTATCCATATATATATATATAATATATATATATATATATATATATAATATATATATATATATATATATATAAATTGTAAATTCGAATTCTGAATACACTTAGCATTCTTTATTTCCGTTTGTATCCTGGATTAGGTATGTATTATGGCTATTAAAACAAACCTTATCAGTGATTGCTATAAAATATACCGTATTGTTATGATAAATCTACAGTTTTTACGTTCAAACCGCTTTACTTTGATATTTATATTATCAATTTATATTAAATAAATAAATATATATATATGTATGTGTGTGTGTATATATGTATATATATATATATATATATATATGTAATGTGTGTGTGTATATATATATATATTTATTTATATAATTGATAATATAAATATCAAAGTAAAGCGGTTGAACGTAAAAACTGTAGATTTATCATAACAATACGGTATATGTTATAGCATCACTGATAAGGTTTGTTTTAATAGCCATAATAC
>NW_025782713.1:0-31512 GCF_021130785.1 Homalodisca vitripennis
ATGAACTTTTAAATTTAGCTTAAATTTATGTTAGTGCTTTTTTGGCATCAATGAATTACTCTATTAAAATTAAGAGAAGAGCGTTAAAACATAATTTTACGTCATTAAGCAAGAATATTTTAGTCCAATATGTAGGACTTAATTACTGCTTGTAATTTATTGTAATCAAACGGGATGTTTTATTTAGAATATTATTTGACACGCTACATTACGTTTTAGCATGATTTTCTTCATGACTAAAACCCAAAAAAAGATGATCTGTAATGTCTAAATTAAGGATGCCGTATTTGAATATGTCTGTCTGTTTGTGTGGAATGAAAATACGATTTAGGTTTTTGAAGTATAAGTTAATCTTGTCGGATTATTTAGAAAAGATAAAAACCCATTGTAGTTCATTAGGGGACTATGGTTACTGTACACTACTGTACTTTACTCGGAAATACTACAACTTTTTGTGGAATACATTGAGGTTTAACTAGTATACATAAATATATATATATATCTTGCAATCCGTTTCTCAAAATATTTTAAATTAAACTGTATCATATTTTTATCTGAAACACAATTGTAACATACAAAGTAATATATACATTAAATAGGTAAAAGTTTCAACTTATAATATACTGTTTTATAATTTTATTTATGTTCATCGACAAGTATAAAAAGATTTTAAAAAAATGGGGTTTCCAATCATACGTATAGACGATGATTAAATGTGTATTTATAAAAGACTTTCATATAAAAATATTTGGTAAAATTATATTGGTTTTTATTGAAATAAAATATTTGTTGGGTTTACTCACCTTAAAATTATGTACAATACACACGTAGTGTTACACAGATTTCTTCCTACTTTATATTTTTATGTCTTCTCTCTCTTTTACGTGAAATACTAGCACAATCAACTGATTTCAATAATAACAATCATAGTCAATAAGATTAAATTGTCTTTACCTTCAAACAAAATACTCCGCCAATATCTTCACTTATTACATTCATGACTGTCATTTTTTTAATCAGTTATAATTGAATATACAAATGTTTTATTTTTTAATAAGGTTTAAAATTATTACCACCTGATCAAAGAGAATATTTGAAGACTTATCAAACTCATATTGGTCATCCACTTGGTGATCCATATAGTTACAAGATTGGGATAGTTTTATATATTCGAAACAAAATTATGTGTTATGGTATTTACCGATCATAAAGCAAGTTACTTAAAAAAACCATTACTGTTGACCCTGTACTGTTTCATTAATGTCTGATGGATGTACTAGAGGTATCCAATTTTGGTAACCTGAATATTACACTATAATATAATACTAATCCAGGGATACAGGTGGTTAAATGATTTGACTTCGTGATTTCTGCCCAAATTAGTATTATTTAAACTTAATTAGTGATTTAAAATACCAATAATTTACTAAACAAAATTAAAGCTTCGTTATAAACAACAATTAAACCTATTCAATACTATGTAAAACAAAATTTTATACAGTATTTAAAATAGTGAATGGAGATTTATATAAATAGCCAATTAAATTAATCTTGTATACAGTTTTAGGCTCAAATCAGAACTAATTTACGTGCTATCAAATATTCAAAATAATGGAGTTTAAAATGATAAAATGTAAGAAAGTACCTAATGCCTGAATAATAAATAAGTCTATAAAATAAACACTCACGTCGAATTTCTTCAAAATTAAAAAGTCCGTATTCAAGTTATAAACGATTTAACTGCATTCACCCAAAATTACAATTAAACGTGATTACATTTTTCAAAATTATAAATAGATCTAGTTTTCACTGTGTTTACCCAACTGATGACTTATGTCATGGGAACCATAAAAATACAATTTTCAGATGTGAAATAACATTAATGTAACAAAGTTTTGATCATTACAAGAATAAAATTTGATAAAAAAAGATTCTTAAGATTTTTAATTAAGATTACGTTAATTGAAAAAAATTAACGTAATCTTAATTTACTAATTGTTATTTATGCATTGTACACAGGATTGAAACCTAGTTAAATATGGCGATTAGTGCGTCAGTTTCAATTTAGTGGAAAAGGACGCTAATTTAATCATACTCAAAATATTAGAATTATTGTGATAACCAGCAATCATTTATAATTTTTAACCATTCCATCTAACTAAACTAAATGAAATCGAATATAAATAATCCGTATTAATTAGAAATGGACAATAAAACGGATTTGAAGTTTGTGCAAACACCAAATAAACTGACTCTTGTTATTGTTGGGTTTCAGCAAACATGTGTGGCAGAGCACGCATTGTATGTGATCACTTTTTGTTTATTTTCCGCCGATATTGCACGAATAAATGGAACGATAAACTACAAACAAATCAGCCAATAATGTTATTCGGTTAAACTAAATCTCTTGCGATCGCTTCAGTTCAATAGCCATGGGAAATATGACTACTCACATTATCTTATGTGACTGTTGGTCAGTGTTCAGGAAATAACTCAATAAAGTGCTACCCTTCGAATAATCAGATCTTAAAAATTATTATTATTATTAATCTATTGCTTAAAAGAAATATTTATATATCAAAGGAAAATTATGCCAAAATATACTAGGGAAATGTATTATAAATTATCATGTTATTCAGAAAATGAAAGAAGATCACTTCTTATCTTAATACTATTATTTTCCAACTTTTTTAAGCTCTAAATATACTGTTTAAGATGGTTGTGATTTTTTATGCTCTTCAATCTTAATACTGATTTGGTACTTAATCTTATTAATCTTTCATTCATTGTGCTTCTAAAACAATGAATTTCAGCTTGCTGAAGCAATAGAGACTGGAAGAGTAAGGAATATTTGGAATATTTTGAAGGATATTGTGATGTTTTGGATTTCGTCTATTATTTACAAACAACACGTTAGCTAGTAAATAATTTTAAAACTATCGATTTAGGTATAGAGCGTTTCTTGAATTATTACATTAATTTAGGGCTTAATAACTTTTAAACACTTATAATCACTTTTATCAATTTATAAAAATAAAAAAGATCTTTCGGATAATTGTTAGCCAATATTTTTGCTCTAATTTTTAAGCCCTTTAAAATCGATTTTTTTATTTACGACCATTAGAGTACAGACAACATACTGATCAGACGGGTTCACATGCAAAGTTCAAAGGCCTATCGAGTTTTTATTGTATTAAGTTTGTTCATGAATGTATTTATTCTGATATATTACTCCTGCTAAACGCGCAGCTAAATCACTGGGGTGATAACACACAATCATCGAACTCAGTGTTTCTAACTGTTATCTGTATTTTTGATCCGGTAGTAAAGCGATTTCCCGGGATACTGAATAAAACTATACTTATATATTACTTATAAACGCAATGACTCGATCTTCTACATTTTTGCTACCCTTACATTTTTGCACCCTGGGCAAATCACCCCACTTGCTCCCCCGTAGCTGTGCCTCTGATTAAGAATATCATTCATTGAAACCTATGCTTACCTAGTAAAATTGTCTTTCATGCATTATGTATATCATTCAGATTAGTCGTGAATAAAAAAAAAAATTAAAGAGTAATAGTAATTTCAATTTTAGTATCATCCAACATAACTGTTTAATGTTATATTTAATGTTATTGTTATGTAGTAGGATTGGTGGTGAAATTATAAACCAGTTCGCTGTCATATATTGATGATATTGTCTACTCATAGTGTGATCCAGTTCCCCTGATTGCATTAAGTTTGATTAGAAATATACTGTAAAATTTTTATATGCATAATAACTTCTATATTTATTAGGTTTTCTAATAAACGTCCTTACAATGTACAAATTTAAAATGTGAAAAATCTGAGCGGTGAAAAATGGGTAGGAGTATTCTGGATGAAATGTGGGTAGGATTATTTGAAGGGAGACAACTATAGACTATTTAATTGTATTGCAGTTGACTTAAAGTTCCAATTCCTTGAAAACGGAAGAAGTAAAATAAAAAAATAACTAATTTGTAATAGTATCATAATATTTGTCTGAATAAGAAACATTTGAAATAAAAACTGTTCCTGTAATAAACTATTATATTCCATGCCATATTATGTCGCCACAGGTGGGTTTATTATCTCAAACATGTACAGATCTAGTCGCAATGGAGTCAGTGGTGCAGTTACACAGTTAAGCAGGATATGAGTAAACTGAAACTAAGATGATACAGGCCTGTGTCTCTCCATCCTATCAGATCCTGTGGATGAGACAAACACGCTGCGTAGGTTCTTGGTTATCAATAAGACGTATATTGTGATACAAATTGAGTCACTGGTGCAAGAATTGTCTTGCAACAAATAAGTTGTAACAGGTTTAGTCACCTTAATTTGTTATTGATAAAGCTATTAAGAAAGAAAAAGAGAGAGAGAAAGAATAATTAACGCCACTATAATGCTTGAATTAACATTAAGGATGTCTTCACCCCTCCTTTCTAGAAGCAGGTGAACTCTTAAATTATGAGAATGATGTACTATTCGCCGTTAAGTTTTAATGCTCTCACAACCCTACGCCGTACGTCACGCTCGGTAGACTGCGGCAGTGATGTCTGATAATCACTATGTTACACGAGCGGCTGCTGCACATGTAACGTCAAGTTTTATTTGATAAACACTTACCGTCTGAGTTAATTCTGCAGTACTCGCACGTGCTAACGAGTTCATTACGATTTTTATATGAATGTAAATGCAAAGCTATAAAACCTCAAACAATTTTCTTCAAATGTTGAAAAATCTTCAGCCCTAAATATATGCTCTAAAACATAATTTATATTATTATAATAACAATTAATGTTAACTACATAATACGTTCTAATTAAACATCCAAATATTTATCCATAAATACTTACATATCAGAAATATTAAAAAGGTATCGTATTCAAATTATTGGTTTAATGTATTTTATTTTTTATTATATGCTTCCTCTTCACTCTTGAGATGTGTTTTATTCTGCCTGTTTTATATAATCTATATTTGTGTGTGTGTGTGTGTGTGTGTGTGTGTGTGTGTGTGTGTGTGTGTGTGTGTGTGTGTGTGTGTGTGTGTGTGTGTGTGTGTGTAAAACTATTACTTTAATTTATCTAAAACTAATATTCATATAATATAACATTTAGAAAACAGTGACTAAACATTATAAATAATTTCTATAGAATTGTTTTTTAATAACTTCAATAAAACACCAAAAAATATTTTTATATTTATGCTACTGTTTAAAATAGGCCTACTTAATAAGTATAAGCATCACTAAATCGGGTTACAATACCGAGATGGTATTCACACGTAATCTGTATTTATTCGACTGTTTGGTGGGAATTGAAACATAATTGGTTAAAGCAAAATTAGAGACCTAAAGATGTAAGTTCTATTGCTATTTTCCTATAATTTGCATCAACATATATGTATATTTTAATGGAAATATCAAATATCCTGCAAACCTTAAACAAAGAAGTATATTTTTCCCAAAGATAGACATACTTAAAAATATTGTGTTTTCTTCCTGCAAAGCCTCATCACTTAGCCAATCTAATTTAGTATATCAGAGTCATAAGTTTTGAATAATTAAACATTTGGACGTGTTATGCAGTTAAATTTCGCAATCCTTCAGCCTTGCCCAGGCATGCAGTAGCTGTCTAATTTATATTCATGAAGGATCAAAAGAAACAGCACATAGTTATGGCTGCATTTTAAAACAAGTGGTAGTACACACAAGTAGAAAAGTAACAGTTATAAAAGTAATTGAGATACCATAAATGCTCCAATTGCCATTGTCACTGACATGCCGCCTACCATGGTGTACTGTAGTGGATGCATTAGTCCAGGAATGTTTAATCACTCTGAGAGTGCTTTTGTCATTCAGACAAGAGCATTCCGATGATTTTCCTAAATCTAAACTTTAGGAACACCTTAACTTCATGTTTGAATCTGAATAGTTAATACTATTCATATAGCTGATCTTTATGAGTGCCAGCTGGACCGTGAAAGCTGTCCCAACTGCATAATACTGTTGTTATCGTACAAGTACGCAATAAGGTTTGCTTATATTTTTATTAGGATGATAATTTTGCAGTAAAAAATTGTCACACACACCAAAGGTTGCATCAATATGTGGCATGTAACCGCCACGGTGATCGGGTCGGTCAGTGTGCAGGAGTTAATCGGGCGACCTTTGACCGAGGATCGGAACGGGCACAATCAGGCCGATTATCGGTGAACGGGTTTGGTCGAGTACGCACTTGTGGTGGAGGAGTGAGCGGACGGGTACGCTGACGGACGTTGGAGACTGGACAGGTATCCGTGAGTTAGACGTAAATTTAATCAAGTCTATATATGTATATATTGGTTACAATTTAGGTTCCAATAAATTATGGCGGGCTAGGCAGGTTAGACGGGGGATCGTGAGGTTGTGGGGATCGGGAAATACGGCAGCATGGTTCGGGTATCGAGGGTCAATATATGTTTTAATTTTTAGGGGGTTTTAATTACGGGGTAATATTAATCAGGAATTCTAAATCATAGCTGGCTAGAGGAGTGTCCCAGCATAATGACCGATCCGGACCTTTGGGGGGAATATAATTTGGTTTGGTGTTGGGATCACCACGTGGTTCCTGACCACTACCGGAAAATAGGTTTAACAATTATGGTAATGAACTACCCTCGTTTCAAATATATGACAATATATTATTTTACGTCATGACCTGTCGAAAACTCGCTACCGGACGTCTAGATATCTTGGGTGTTCCTGACGTCCGTGACATTTATTATTGTAAGTATAACCATAGTGGAAGATTATTAGAGAACTGAGTTGTCAACAAGCTTCAAGAAGCAACTACATCAGTAAGTCATTATTTTTTTAAATTGAAAATGAAATAGAAAACCGGGTTTGTATTTACTTCAGTAGATAAACAGCTCGTATCTCTCACAGAATTTCTATACTGAGAAATACCAAGTAATACCAATCTGATTCTGCGCATAACAATTTCAATGTCATAATAAAATATTATTATTTGTGGAAAATTTCACGAACATGAATATTTTAAAGGATGAAAACGTAAAATATTTGTTAAAATAATAGTAATATTATTTTCTAAATCTTCTGACTACAAGCAGACAAAGCGAAAACCCCTAGTTCAGTTAAGTATGCAAAACATAAGGGTAACAATTTCAGAAGGTGTCCGTTTTAAAGTTACAACAATATACATGCAAACACTCATATCAGTTTATAAATGTATATTTATAAAAAATACATAACCATCCGGTTCTAGGCTATGTTCAGAATTTAAAGATTTTTGGTCTTCAAGGAAATTAATATAAAATCGATTACATGATACTTAACATGCAGACAATACAACGATTTAATACAAACTTATTAAAACTATATAATATCTATTTGCTATATCTTATTTGTTATATTATAACAAATAAGCTATAATTATAGTGCTCATAGCTGGACTATGAAAACATATAAGCAATTTTTCGTTGGTAAGCCTTCTCGAACCCGCGTGGTGCGGCGACAGCTAAACTATTGTCATATAATACAGTCACGACAGTCTCCAAACTCTCTCCAACCTACTACTGCTTGTACGTTCGTATGTAACCACTCTACAATGAGGAAGTTAGCAATGTTATTATATTTTTATTTTAGTTAAAAACCCATGATCCAATAATATACGATTACATAGAAGCATGACGTCAGAAATATTGAGATTCCATTCATGACGAAATTTATTTTTTTATATTCGATTAATTTCTCAGCATTTTCCGAGTAACTTGAACCTTTTTTGAGGCATGATGTCTTAGTAACAGTTTGAGAGGGGGAAAATATTGCCAGTGGCCTGCATGTGCTTGCTGGTACCTTGCCTTTGTGACACTGGAACTACATGGACCAATAGTAAATGGACTTTAAATGTGTTTATTGATTTGTATAACTGTATTACGTGTCCGAGCGATATTGTGTTTGGCAGTTTGAGTTTATGTTTATAAATTATGCTAAATTTATTTGTGTCTGACACGTCATGTTCTGAAGGTCTAGTTCTTTATTTAATTTTAAAAATTTTAAACACCATTATTAAGTATTGTAAATATGTATTTTCTGCTATTGCTTTCATGAAAAACTTCCTACTTAGATATTTATGTGAATTTTAAACGACCGTATAATTTTTGAGACCTGAAGAAGATTCGGTTTTGCCCTTTACCGCTGCCTATCGGTGAATAAGGGGTTTATACATAAAGTGGTACTTTTTTATTTTGTTTATAAATTATGTTCATTTACGGTTACAATTATGAATAATATATGCAATTTAAATAAATGGAACGTATTAAAAGTTGTTTGTGAACTTTGTGATATGGGTTTGGAAATGATCCTTTACCGCATTATATCAATGGATATAGGGATTTGAAAAAATATATTCCTGTTTTATAAACTATGTTTATATCTACTTCAAATTATGTATAATATATCCCATTTTAATAAGTGGAAGTACTAAAGAAGTTTGTGAAACCCACTGTAATTGTGAATTTTGTCAATCCTGGAATCTGAAATTGTGTTTATATAGTAGCATTCGTTATTAAGTCATTATTATATGTGTTAATGTTTTCAAATATTCAAGAGGTTTAACCTCCATGGATATTTAATGGCAAACAGAATCAATTTTCCCAGATTTTGCGTAAAAATAACTGCGGAGTACATGTTTGCATGACAAGACTCAAAACAATAATAAGTCGGTGAACAATTTAATATGGGCCTAAATACCCAAAAACAACAGTTGGTTACAATAACATTTGCTGTAGATATAGTACTTTTAGCTATTTTTAATGATGACAACGTTATAAGATGACAACAATACCGAAGACGTTATTTGGACACGTGCAGGGAAACGTTTGTGCGAATCCGATGAAGACATTAGACATATACTGCATTAAAAAATTACAGTTCAATAGTTAGACAAAAAGCTAATCAGAAGTGTAAAACTGCTAAGAGGAATTTTGAGAAAGAATTAAAAACCTAGGCCAGAAAGACTGTATTACTTTAAATTTAACATAATAAAGTATTGTTTTCGATGACTCGGAATGAGAAAAATTATAAAAAAACTATTGCAAGTGGTACTAACTCAGTAGTCACTCGATTGAGTGCCGGGAGGGCAACAAGTAATTAGCAAATGGGCTAGGACCGTTTTCCCTGTAAGCGTGTAATATAATCCAAGCAAATTATATTTGCCTAATTCATCATTTTGGTTAGGTGGATAAACTAATAGCTACCATATTAAGCGTATCTCTCGTTGTCCTGAACTGTCGTCTGATCTAACCATTACAAAAAAAATGATATAAAACTGAATCCGTGCGAAGTTTGTGTTTACATTGGATTTTAACATGATGAAAACTATTTAGACTATCAATTCGATCAAGATCGTATAAGATATTAGCGGAGATTATTTATAATACCAAAATGTTTAGATATAAATAATATAGCGATGATATGATCGATGATACTAGACGACTAGTAAGAATTAAACAATAATTGTGTAAAAAGATAAAAAGGATAAATCGGAAAATAATTTCCTTCCGTGTCAGAATCCTTGACACGAGCTCTGAGTGAAATAATACAAACAGTAAATATCTCACGCAACCCGAGAGCAGGTCGATGTAACTCGTCTCATAATAATACTATAGTTCTCTAGTAAGCGTTAGGAATAACTGTATGGTGGCTGATAAGACCGAGGACTCTCTCGGTATGTAAGTATTTATGGATAAATATTTGGATGTATAATTAGAACGTATAATGTAAGTAAAATTAATAGTTATTATAATAATATAAACTCAGTTTTAGAGCATATATTTAGGGCTGAAGATTATTCCACATTTGAAGAAAATTATTTGAGGTTTAAAGCTTTGCATTAACATTATTAGAAAAATAGTTATGAACTCTCTCTCTCTCTCTCTCTCTCTCTCTCTCTCTCTCTCTCTCTCTCTCTTTCTCTCTCTCTCTCTCTCAGTTGTGGCTGAGGAGCCGTGTTGGAAGGAGCTCTGTGCGACCGCTGCGTATGTTGAGGTTTGGGACACACATAACCGCACCGCGCCCGACACGTGAGTCGGCCGAGTGTCGGTGCTGCGGGCTCGGCTCGGTTACCGCGAGGCCACACTTGTCCGTACGCTGTCCGAGCGTAACGATCTCACTGCTTGTAAATAGAGCGTATGTCTTTTGTATTTCGGAGTGACGGATAATATTTGTGCAATTTATGAATTTGATTTAAAAAAAATTATTGCTTTATCTACCTTGAGCCAGTTAGAGAAGCATGTTTCAGCAAATTCAAAAGTAGGTGACTTAGGAATAATTGCTATGGCTCTGGAGGAAGAAGACGAAGAAAGACGAAAACAGCGACCTGTTACAAGACGAAAGTGGGTTGATAACGCTTGGAAGAGAAGGACGATAGAAGGAGAGTTTTACACATTGATGCCTCATCTCATTGATAACGAAACAAAATTTTATGAGTATTTTAGGATGTCTCTAATCACATTTCATAAACTGTTATCGAAAGTAGAAGCACATTTGCACAAAGAAGATACATTTTGGAGGCAAGCTATAACTCCAAAACATCGTTTGGCTGTGTGTTTAAGGTAAGTGTTGATTTAATGTTATAACATGAGATATTACTAATTTGAAGCATAAATATCACTATACAATTTCTGATATTATTTTATTTTCTTGTATAATATTGTGCTATTTTTAAATATTTGGGAAAACTAATAGTAGCTTATATAGGTAACTATGGAGGTGTCCACCAAGGTGAGTCTATAGGTAAAATAGTAACAAGAATAATCCATACACCTACTAAAACTACAATAAAAGTGGAAAAAGGTGAGAATACAACTCTGTGACATTTCAAACAAAATATTATTAAGGAAAACTACAAATTCAGAAAAAAAAACATTATGAAATCCATTAGTAGGTTACATTATGTTCTGAAATTTACACTTTAAATTTTAAACAATTGTATTAAGAAAATTAATATTTTTCAAAATCATAAGTTACTTCTTGGTCAGCATTACTTGTCTCATCTATGGGTGATCCACGTGTAGCTGAGGATGTCGATGAAGACGAAGAAAATGTCATGAAATGTCCCATCGAGAAATTCCCTTGGCAATTAAACTGAACTTGTTTTAATTCAATTTCCTGCACTATGTTAAATATTTTCCCTTTGGCTTCAATTAGCAGTTCAGGATTTAGTGATTTCAAGGAAGGTGCTATACCAGCTAAAAAAGCATCTACTGGATGTTGTTCTAGTTGTTGAGGAGCCCTTTTCTCAGCTGCTTTCTCAGCTAGTATGAAGGCCATAAGCTGACTAGATGGAGATTCGTAGTGAATAGACTTTCCACTTTCTTGAAAACCTGCCATTTTCCGTTTTTAATCGGTTTTGGTTTAATGAACTTGTTATCTTCCAATGCAGTACTTGATGATGGTGTTTTGGCGATATTAGTGTTTTTCATCTTCACTTGTTGGTTGTTCATGAGTATTTTCTTCAAGGTTTTTTTCTTCAACAAGCTCCTGCTCATTTACTTCCTCCTCATTTTGTTGTGAGAACACATTGGTGATTCCTTCTCGTTCTCCAAGAAAAGGTACCAGGAATGAAAGAATATCTTCGTATTTATACTTCCGGAATGCAACACTTGCCTGTCCAGATTTGGTCTTTCTTTTTTGTAGTGTCCTACGAAGCTGGTCTCGAATAGAGCTCCACTTTCTTTTGCATTCTTCTACTCCACCTATACCAAACAGCAAAAACATTTATATAAAATATTTATTACGACTGTTAATTTTTGACACGAAGTATTTGTATTGCTTGTTGCAGATTTCTGGCTACTGGAGATTCATTCAAGACTATTTCTTTCAGCTACAGACTGGGCAGATCAACAGTAGCAGCAATTGTTCATGACACTTGTAGAACAATAGTGAAGGTTCTCTTAAACGAAGTTATGCCAATACCTAATGAAGAAGGGTGGCATACCATAGCAAACGAATTTTGGAATGAGTGGCAGTTCCCAAACTGTATTGGTGCTTTGGATGGTAAGCACATCACAATACAAGCCCCTAAGTTATCAGGAAGTCTCTATTGGAATTATAAAAAAACTTATTCAATTGTTCTGTTGGCTCTGGTTGATCCTTGCTACAACTTTATTGTAGTAGATGTGGGTGGATATGGAAAAAACTCAGATGGAGGTATTTTCTCAAATTCAAAATTTTGGTAAAGCATTGGAAAGTGAAAAAACTTAATATTCCAAAGAAAAGAGCTCTTCCTGGAACAAACTTAGAACTTCCACTGGTTTGTGTTGCTGACGAAGCATTCGCTCTCAAACCGTACATGATGAGGCCATATCCAGGTAAAGGCTTGACAGATGAAAAGACTGTTTTCAACTACCGGTTAAGTAGAGCAAGAAGGGTCTCAGAAAATGCTTTCGGTATCTTGCAGCAAAAGTTCCGAATATTTACTAGAAGGATACAAGGAAACCCCGAGAACATAACAATGGCTACACTAGCTGCTTGCATATTACACAACTTTATTAGGAAAAATGAAGGTTGGAATTTGCGTGAGAGCTCTGAAAATCAATCCCATGCAGAAGAGTCTTCAGAAGGAAGACCAATAACTCTACAGAGACTGCCTCGGGTTCGTGGAAGGTCTACGGAAGAAGCATTCGCTGTGAGAGAACACCTTAAACATTTCTTTAGTTCGCCAGAAGGATCTGTGAGCTGGCAAGAACAATCTACTTCAGTCGTTTAGTTCATTGCTTAAGAAATGAATGTTAATTTCAATGTTAATTGGTACAAACAGCTAGTGCGTAAAATTTGTTAATAACAATATCATGATTATGTTTTTTCCCTATTATTCTTGTTTATTGTGTTTTCATTGCAGCAAATTTCAATAAAATACACTGCAAACAGTATATTTTGTATTACTTTAACACAAGAACGTATAGTGTGAGGCCATAGTTTGCCATGTTGCAGATCGTTTTATAATAATGGGTAAAACATAGTAAATATCAGCGACCAAAGAAGAACATAGACTGGCAATCGGGGGGCGCGCGGCTGAAGCCGGTAATCACCAGAGTGGTGGGGATGGAAGTGGATGAGTCACCCACTACCGAGCGTCCGTGTGGCGGCAGGCAGGGCCGCTATTGGTGTGTGCCACTAATAGAAATTCTTTGATATCTTGTAAGAATAGGGGTGGACTTTTACAGCCCTCAAATGGAGTTTCTTTTGTATGCAGGATATGTGAAAAATTGATTAAGTCTGAAATTTTAGACAGCAGTTTTATTGCAAAGAAAAATAATTTAATTAATTCTATGACATCAAAAGTATTGCAACACTGCATTGGTAGGGAAATTTTCACAACTGACAATCATTTTACACATCAAGATCCAGACACTAACCATTTCATATTACTTATTAAGGCAATATGTCTAAAATATTTTAAAGTCAGGCTCACCATTTTTCGAAATTGTATAACGAAAAAATTACATAAACAGAGAGTTCGTAATCATTTAACGAAAGCTGTGATATTCCTTGGGTAGTAGACTTCATATTCTGTCAGTCTTGTTCTTCAGTTATTTTTCACAAATAAAAAGATATCATACAAGTAATAACTCATATATATATATATATATATATATATATATATATATATATATATACGTGGTGGATTATATAATGTGTATTATTGGAAGTTTTTTTAAGAATGATCAACTAAAATATACTTCGATGGAATGGGTGTACATTTTATTTCCTTGTAAGTAAGGAATATAAACTAAATACCATAAAGATACTGTAAAAACTATACTGTAACCTGTATAGAATGTTAGAAATCATTCATTGATATATACTGTAACACCAAATAAACAGTAACATTGTAAACTGTAACATTACATAAAAAGTTAACTTACTATTTAAGTTAGACATTCAAGTTATTCCGTATTGTAAAAGGTTTAATTTAGAGGCTATTGCTTTAAATACATATCATATTTCATTTTATTATGTACTTCTTGTTTTTGAAACCCACTACAACGATTAGTTGATTTAATCAAATTTAGATATATTCCCCATAATAAGTTACTAATGTTTATAGATTTGAGTATAAAAGAGGTTGAGCATTTAAACATTTAACCTATTGCAGCGTATGGAGGCGAAGCAGCGGGCACGTGTTTGCGCCGCATGAAATTTGTATCTGCTTTATACCTCGTTTCTCGACAAACTGTTTACTCCAAAAATTTATAAAAAATACTACGGTAAAATTTGGTTTATTATCTCAAACTTTCTCGCAGACGAAACTCGCCTGACCAATAAATAAAAAAAGTAGCAGCCGACTCATTATTTCATGTTCATCGCCAAAGCTCAATTTGGTTTTAATTAATTAATATTTATTTTATAGCACTTGTAATAAACTTTTAAAATATTTATCTACTACATCGTCATTGCCATAGTATTGACTACAAAATTGTGAAATTTCAAGTTTTTATCCCAACTCTAACTGTATAATCCAACGGTGTTAATGAAAAGCGGCGAATTAAAATGTATACTCGCTACTATTTTCGTACTAAGAAACTTTATTGTAAATAAATTATTTTTATTTGACCTTTAATGCAGTTAAAATAATAAAACGTACAAAATTTCATAGAAACATTGTAAATTTGCCCATGCGAAATACCGGGATAAATTTTACCAAATAAATCCAATAGGCCCTACATTACATAATTCTAATTTAGTTATTTAAAATTACTTAATATACAACATAGTTTTATAATTACTTATTATTAGAACAATATAAAATACCAACTGATGTATTTTATTAGCACAATAAGAAAATATGACCAGTTTTACTCTAAAAAATATTTCCAATACTTTTATCAATAAATTTGATTTTGAATTTCAATAAAATACACTACAAACAGTATATTTTGTATTACTTTAACACAAGAACGTTTAGTGTGAGGCCATAGTTTGCCATGTTGCAGATAGTTTTATAATAATGGGTAAAACATAGTAAATATTAGTAAAATATATAATATAGTCAATAGTCAAGTATTTATTGCGGAGACAAAGAGTACAATTGTATAGCAGTACTAGAGTACATGTTTATTTTCCGTACTTGAAAACTATATTGTAAATTAATTATTTTAATTTTAAGTATATTGCAGTTAAAATAATAAAAACGTACAAAATGTCAGCGCACGATGTAGGGTTAGTATACTAAATAATTCAATTAAATAAAACGTTTGCTGAAATATTTTTACAAAGAAGAACGCAAATGTGACCAACTCTTTTTAAATTTATAATTACCCTCTCCAAGCTCCAAATTGTCAGCAATTTTCTTCCACACTTTCTCCTTGTATTCTGTATTCCGATATTTGTCATTCGACTGGTCATAAACTACAGGAAACTTCCTTATTTCTTCAATAAGTTTTCTCCACATCCATGGCTGATGCCGCTCAAAAGAGATCTCTCAGACCGCACCGTGCCCGTCAAAATTCAAACCTGAACTATCGGTGACGGTGCGGCCACGGTGCGGCCACGACGGTCTGGTGTCGGTGCGGACGTGTCTGAACTTGCAGGTTAAATACTGCGCAGCAATTGTTTCACCGTGTGACGGCCAACAATCGGCCGACTCACGTGTCGGGCGCGGTGCGGTTATGTGTGTCCCAACCTTTACGGTGATAGTTGTGTTCGGCTAAACGGTGATACTTGTGATTCAGGGCATAACTTTGCGTAAGTTTGTTTGTGGTCATAATATTACTGTATTGTTTTACAAACTTATATAATCATGAATTGCTTTAAATGTGAACAGGACGTTACACCAGATAGTGATTGTTTACATTGTTTCCAGTGCAAGCGCTTGTACCACTTGCATTGTTTGGCCAATATTACAAAGGATGATTTTGATTATATTGTGTCAACTAAGGCTAATTGGAAATGTCCTGAATGTGAACGAATTAAATTACCAAAAGGAGACAATACTCCTCTGACACCTATTTTGGAGAAAACTGTTAAATTACATGAATCGGACTCGGAGTCTAGTACAGGTTCTACTACTAAGAAAGTGTGCAATAAGTGTAACAGGGGTTTTGCTCACAATGCTCATAGGCTCACGTGTAAAGTATGTCATGTTATTTTTCATTTAAGATGTGTCGATACAAAGAAGGAGGACTATGCCAATGTTAAACAAGACTGGGCGTGCAGTGAGTGTGTCAATGTTGTGCGGGCCAGTTCTCTTATCTCTGCCGGTAGCGGTGCTGTTCAAACTGATAGCGGGTTGCCTGCAGATAAGAGCAGTGCATCAGCTGATAAGATATCACTCTCCGATATCCTTTCTGAAATGGTAGCGTTTAGGAGGGAAGTTAAAATTACAAATAAAGATATAAATGATTCCTTGCAGAAATATTCAGACTGGATTGAGGATAATAATAAAAAAAATGGACGAGGTCACCAAAAAGCTTGATACAGTTGTATCTAGGATGGAACATATACAGCAAGAAAAATATTAACTTAAAGAAAACTGTCACAGTTTTGAAGAGTAAAATTGACGAGTTGGAACAAGGAACCAAGGACAACGTTATTGAAATCAAATGGCCGTGTGCCGGGAGTTTGAGAAAGGAAAATGTTATGGACATAGTTCATAAAGTTGCAGACGTTATTGGTTTCCCCTTTAATGAGAACCAAATTGACAATTGTTACCGCTACAAATCGCGGGATGTTAGGCCTGGAGGTATATTTGTTAAGTTTGTACGTAGACTTGACAAGCAGCAGTTCTTGGCTAAAAGGAAAGAGAAAAGAAATCTAAATTCTAGAGATCTGGGATATATGGAAGGACCATCAAATGTGATCTATGTCAATGAAGGACTGACCCAGGAGCGTCGCAATCTACTCAGAGAGGCGCGTAACGTGCGGAGGGAGAGGCAGTACACCTTTCTATGGGTGAAAGACGGGCGTATCTTCATGAGGAAGAATCCTGACGACCGAGCAGTGTTAATCGGCGACCGAGCTGATCTCCAGAAACTCTTGTGAAGGTTGTGTGACAGCAATGTGGAGGTACTTCTACTGCATATTAATTTTATTTTCTTATTCATTTTTGTTATTAGAAATACAATACTTGTGTTTTTTACTTATAAGCCTATAATCAGGCGTACGTTGGGTTTTCCTTTGAGCTTTTTGTTTAGTGTGAGAATCGATATTCAAATGTTCATCCCTAGAAATGTCAGTCAATAATGACACATTATATGTAAATGGCAATCAGGAAGTCAATTTAGTTAATAATAATTCAAAACACTGTTTAAAGATAGCTCATGTAAATGTTGAGAATATTAGAGTACACTGGGAAAGTTTTTTTAGTTTGTTTAAGGATAATAATTTTGATATCTTATGTGTTACAGAAACGTTTTTGAAACCCGAATTGTTGTCATTGCCTTTTAATGTAAAAAATTATACACTAATTAGACACGATAGGGAAGGCAAGGAGGGTGGCGGTGTTGCCGTATATTATAAGAGTTTTTTTAAATGTAATGTTTTAGCAAGATCACAGGCCCAGTACTGCAAAAAACCAGAATTTCTAATTTTGGAGGTATGTCATGGGTGGAAACTTTTGCTTTGTGTAATGTACAGACCCCCTAAAGCTGGTCACTTGGCTGAATTTTTTCGATATAGTGTCAAACTTGTTACCTTTGTATGATAATTTAGTTATTATTGGAGACTTAAATATAGATTTAAGTAGTAATAGAGTGTTCTATGATAAAACTCAGTTACTGGAGTTGGTTAATCTGTTAAATTTGCAAAATATTGCCTCTCAACCCGACTTATCATCTGCCTACGTCCGATACTCTGTTGGATCTGATTATTTGTAAAGACACTTTTAGAGTAAAAAACCACGGACAGTTAGCAGTGTCAGGGATTTCTTACCATGATTTGATATTTGTTGAACTTAATTTAAAGTTAAGACTTGGATTGAAAAAGGATTTTATTACTATTAGGGATTTTAAAAATATTGATACAAATCATTTGAAAAACGAATGTGCCATGTTGAATTGGAACGAGGTATATTTATGTGAGAATATAGATGACAAAGTTGATATTCTGTGTAATAGGTTGGTTTATTTGTACGATAAATATATTCCTGAGAGAAGTATTTACACAAACAAAAATCCATGTCCTTGGATTGATGGTCAGCTCAGATTACTGATGAAGGAAAGAGACACTATGTATAAAAGGTATGTTAGAACAAAAGATCCTGTTGTATTTAATAACTATAAGTTGTTACGCAATAGAATTAAACGATTAATTAGGGATGCTAGAAATAGATACTTTGAGAACTGTTTTCAATCTGATCTAAATAATAAGTCTATGTGGAAAATTGTAAAAAATCAAGGAGTAGGAAAAGAACCTAAAAAAGTTTCTGATCCAGTTGTTTCGGTTGATGATTTGAATTCTTTCTTCTGTGGCATAAGTAATAATGTAAATTTAGACTTAATTGCTTATTATAATAGTCTGGGACCAAATGATCAAAATAATTGTTTTAGTTTTAATGAAAATTAATTGTGAAGCTATACATCATGCTATACTGAATATTTCATCGAATGCGGTAGGCAGCGATGGAATTCATGTTAAGTTTCTAGTTATAATTTTTGAGGAAATTAAGATTATCCTGAGACATGTTATTAATTTTTGTTTAATGAACAACGTTTATCCCCAGCAATGGAAAAGAGCTCTTATTTTACCGTTGCCTAAAGTACAGAATCCTACTGATTGTAACAACTACAGAGCAATAAATATTCTATGTGTATTCGGTAAAGTATTTGATAAGTTAATCTATGAACAGGTGTATACATTTATTTGCAATACTAATGTACTGTATAAGTATCAGTCTGGGTATAGAACCAACTTTAGTACTCAAACTGCCCTGGTCCGTATTACTGATGATGTGCGCTTTGCTATGGACAAACGTCAATTAACTGTGATGGTTCTACTTGATTTCACACGTGCATTCGACTGCGTCCATCATGAATTGTTGTTATCAATCCTTAAATCATATTGTTTTAGTGATAATGCTACCAAATTGTTTCAGTCATATTTGTCAAATAGGGTTCAAAGGGTAAAAACTGTGAGTGGTTTACTATCTAATTGGAGGCATAATCCTGTGGGTGTTCCGCAAGGTTCAAACTCTCTCTGCAATGCTATTTTCTTTGTATATAAATAAAATATGTGAATCGTTAGTTTTTAGTAATTCAATGTTATATGCTGACGATCTACAATTGTATGTACACACTAATGTTAAGGATATAAACAATGCAGTGGCAAGTTTGAATGCTGATTTAAGCACATTATTTCAATGGTGTAATGATCATGGTTTGAGCTTAAATATTGCCAAATATAAATCAATAATTTTAGGGACTAGTAGACTGTTAAACACTATAGATCTAAACAGTGTCAATCGTGTATCTATCAATGGTAGATTTCTAAAGTACGAGAATATGGTGTTAAATCTTGGGATTAGAATAATGAATACTTTATCCTGGTCAGAACAGGTTAACTATGTATATAAAAGGGTTTTCAATGCATATATCAGTTCAAACGTCTATGTTTCAGACCATCTGTTGAGATTAAGATCATGTTGATTTCTAGTTTGGTACTTCCATTGTTTGACTATGCTTTGGTGACTTATTGTGACATGAATAACATGATGATTGATCGTTTGCAAAAGGCTTTAAAACGCCTGTATTAGATTTATTTTTAACTTACGTTTGGATGACCATGTGACTAATTACTACAAACAGTTAGGATGGTTAAAAATAAGAGAACGTTTAGAATATAATATAATATCATTAGCATATAAAACTTTAAATAATAGAGAGCCTCAATATTTATATGAAAAATACAGATTCATGGAAAATGTACATTTGAGACAAACACGTTTTGGTAGTACAATTTTACAGTTTCCAATACACAGAACTGTTGTGTATGGCAAGGCATTTCACACTCAGTCAATAAGATTGTTAAATAACCTAGATAATAGTATTAAAGATAGTACCAGTATCAAAAATTTCTTGAAAAAGCTCAAATGTAATCTCGTGAAAAGATATGAACAATGAAAGTAGGAAATCTCAATGTAATTGTTAAAACTTAAACACCTTAATTATGATAAATAATGTGTAACTTTAACCTTTTACATTGTTGTATAAACTATCAGTACCATAGAGTGTAATATTTATCAAAGTATTTAATAGAATTGTCTTTAGATTATGGAAATATTTGTAAGAAAGTAGTGAAATAGTAGTGTTTAAACTTAAATAGCTTAATATTAATAAATGTTTACTTTAACCTTTACATTGTTGTATAAACTATCTGTATGATAGAGTGTAATATTTATCAAAGTATTTCATAGTCATAATAGTGAAAGTAATACAATTAACATATTAATAATTTTGTTATTGAGTTGAATATGTAACAGTCACAACTCGCTTTATATATGGTAATATATGTATTGTTGGCCTGTCACAGTGGGAGATTGGACCGTAGGTCTAAACTGTGGCAGGATAAATAAAGAAATTGTCTAATTGTCTAATTGTCTCTCTCTCTCTCTCTCTCTCTCTCTCTCTCTCTCTCTCTCTCTCTCTCTCTCTCTCTCTCTCTCTCTCTCTCTCTCCTCTCCCAGTTGTGGCCGAGCCGCCGTAGAGGAAACATCGCTGTGAAGTTGTGTCCTTGTTTGAGGTTATGTCATTCCCGTCTTACATCTAGTGGTTGTGTATTGTTTTGTTATAAGGTTACTATTCTGTTGTTGGTTGTGTATCAGGTTAGTATCCTATAGTGTTTTACTCATCATGAACTGCAGCAAATGTAAAATTTCTATTGACACTACATCTGAATATCTGACTTGTATTGATTGTAACGGATACTTTCATTTATCATGTCTCAGTAACATTACTAAAACCGATTTTGACTATATCGTTTAATTCCAGTTTAACCTGGAAGTGTGAAGCGTGTGTAAAGAGAAAGTCAGGAAGGGGAGATACCACACCTGTGACTCCCACAAGTGAAAAATTGGTAAATCCCATGTTATTTAGTCAAACTAAAAGTATGAAAACAAGTGAATCTGAAAATGACTCTGAATCCGGAGTGTCTAAGAAACATACTTGCTACGTTTGTAATAAAGGATTTTCTTTTAATTCTATCCGTGCTGTATGTTCTAAATGTCAAGGTATGTACCATTTAAAGTGTACCAAGCCTGCCATAACCAAGGATGAATATTTAAAAGTTAAAACTAGATGGGAGTGTGTACAATGTAAGCAGGACCGTAGTGGAGATATCAAAGACGATAAGTCTAGAGATAAGGATTCAGCTGGCGCGGTCGGTGCAAAGGACATTACTCTAGCTGATATCTTATCGGAGATGATAGCGTTTAGACGAGAGGTAAAACAAACAAGCAAGGAGTTTTCCGACTCCTTGCAAAGTACTCGGAATGGATGGATGAAAATACTAAAAAGATTGAAGAAGCAACACAACGTATTAATTCCGTTGTGGATAAAATTGACGTTCTTTATCAGGAGAACGTTACCTTGAAAAAAAAACTGTTAATGAATTGAATATGAAAATTAACTCATTGGCTCAGTCAGCTAAACAGAACGAGGTGGAAATAAGTGGCGTCCCCTGTGGAGATAAGGAGGATCTGATGGATATTTTAAATAAGATATCAACAGCAATTGGTTTTGGTTTCAACGAAACTATGATAGACAAGTGCTACCGATACAAACGAACAGGTGCAGGGGACAGGCCAGGAGGGATAGTGGTGCGCTTCGTGCGTCACATTGATCTTCAGAATTTCATTGATAAGAGAAGGGAGAAAAGAAATCTGAATACCAGGGATCTCGGCTTTATGGGAGGAGATGCAATGCCAGTCTACGTCAACAACTGCCTCACCCCTGAGAGGAGGAAGCTTCTAAATGCAGCCCGCCAAGTGAAGAAGGACAAACTATATACCTATTTGTGGATAAAAGATGGACGCATTTTTATGCGAAAAAATCAAGGGGGATCGATATATTATTGTGGATTCCCTGAGGATCTAAATAAACTAGCGTGAGAATTGAGTCACCTTACGCTCATTGTGAGTAAACAAGTGTTATTACTGTGTGTATTTATGTGTAAAGAATTTAAATATATTTCTAATATGAAGTTTCTTAGTTTACAAAAATATCTGTTAAGAGTGTGTTTTGCGTATTTAAGTGAACGGATGACCGTTGTAAGTATATTTTTAGTATTGTGTGAATTTTATATTTTCAATCATAAATGGTAGATAATCAAACAATAAATGATAAGAGTCAGACGAATCAAATATTTGTTAACAGATCGTTAGGGTCAAAAAATTATTTAAGGATCATTCATGTTAATGCGGAAAATATTATTGTACATAGAGAAACTTTTCTAAGCCTTTTTAATAACGAAAGTTTTGATATTATAGTTGTAACAGACACATTTCTAAAGCCAGCTGTCTCATCTGTGTCGTTTATGATTGAAAATTACAATTTAATACGTCATGATAGAGAGGGTAAAGAAGGAGGAGGCCTCGCGATTTATATTAGAAAGGAATTTAATTATAAAATTATTTGTATGTCTAATGCAGTATATTGTAAAAAAAACCAGAATATCTTGTTTTGGAAGTTTCTTTGAGATGGAAATTGTTATTGTGTGCTGTGTACCGTCCACCAAAGGTGGGTCATATAGCTGAATGCTTTGATGTATTAGCAAATCTGACACCTGTTTATGATAATTTTGTTTTAATTGGAGATTTTAATACCGACATTAGTGATAATAGGATTTTCGCTGATAAGACCCAGTTTTTGAATCTTGTAAACAGTTTGAATTTATGTATACTGCCTTTAAATCCTACATATCATAGGCCTAATTCCGATTCTTTGTTAGATTTAATTATTGTTAATAACAGGGATAGAGTAAGAGAATTCGGTCAAACTTCTGTTTCAGGGTTATCATATCATGATTTAATATATGTAGAGTTAAATCTGAAAACCAAACTTGGTAGAGATAATGGAAAAATACTGATACGGGACTTTAAAAACATGGATAAGGATAGCCTAAAAACCGAATGTGCTAATATATGTTGGAACGATATTTTTGTAAGTAATTGTGTTAATGACAAGGTTGAAATATTAAATAATAAACTAAGACAATTATTTGATAAGTATATACCTGAGAGAAAAAATTTCCAAGAAGAAAAACGTTTGTCCTTGGATTAATGATGAAATTAAAAAACATGATGAAGGAAAAAGAGATAGAGTTTATAAGCAGTATGTAAGAACTAAGAATAATGTTGTATGGGAAAACTATAGAGTTTTACGCAATAGGATAAAAAGAATAGTTAGAGATAGTAGGAATCAACATTTTGCACATGTTTTTTCAAAATGAACAATCAAATAAAGATCTTTGGAAAATCTTAAAGAGTCAGGGAGCTGGCAAAGTGTCAAAAAAAATGATTGATCCTGTCATGTCTTTAGATAATTTAAATGCATATTTTTGTGTTGGTGTGTTAATAATAGAATAAACCCAGACCTTATTGAATATTATAAAAACTTATTTAATCCTAATAGTGTAAATAATAGTTTCCAATTTAATGGTATTGATTCTGATACTGTGTATAAGGCTTTGATGGATGTTTCGTCAAATGCTATTGGCAATGATGGAATTCCAATAAAAATTCTTACGAATAATCTATGAGGAGATAAAACATGTGCTATGTCACATTTATAATTTTTCTTTGGAAAATAAGTGTGTATCCTGATAAATGGAAGGAGGCTTTAATTCTTCCCCTACCAAAAATATCCGATCCTTCGGAGTGCAAGCATTATCGATCAATAAATATTTTGTGTGTACTAGGTAAGATGTTAGATAAGATTGTGTTTCAGCAGATGTATAAATATATTAATGATAATAACATTTTGTTCAAGTATCAGTCTGGATATAGATCATCATATAGTACTCAGACTGCACTGATAAGAATTACAGATGATATTAGATTGGCTATAGATAATAGGAAAATTACTATATTAATGTTACTAGATTTTACAAGAGCGTTTGATTGTGTACAGCATCAGCTTTTGTTATCCATACTTGAGTCATATAATTTTAGTGTAAGTACTGTTAATTGGTTCAAGACTTATTTAGAACAAAGAATTCAAAGGGTAAAGACAACGGGGGGATCTTTCTCGGATTGGAAATTAAATAGTGTAGGAGTTCCACAAGGCTCAAACCTCTCAGCTTTATTGTTTTCACTATATATTAATAGAATTGATGAACCTATTATGTTTAGCAGGTTGATGTTGTATGCAGACGACACCCAAATGTATATACATTGCCATTTAAAAGACATTAATACAGCTATAAATAATATAAACGTTGATTTGGGAAAACTTTACAAGTGGTGTACTGATCATGGCTTGAATCTTAATATATCAAAATGTAAACCAATAATTATCGGTAATCCTAGGTTAATTTCAAATATTGATATTGATAATGTGTTTCCAGTTGTGATAAATAATCAGATTTTAAAATATGAGCAATCCGTTGTGAATTTAGGATTAAGAATGAACCATACTCTATCGTGGGTCGAACAAGTAAATTATATTCATAACAAAGTTTTTCAGTCCATATATCAATTTAAAAGATTGTGTTTTAATCCTCCAGTGTTTATTAAGAAAATGTTAGTTTTTAACTTTGGTTATACCATACTTTGATTACGCTAATTTAGCATTTTGTGATTTGAATGATACCTTAACTAGTAAATTACAAAGGGCTCAAAATGCGTGTATTAGGTACATTTTTAATTTGAGGTTGGATGATCATGTAACTAGATACTATTCTAGGTTGGGATGGCTAAAAATAAAGGAAAGAAGGGAATATAATATTTTAAGTATGATGTATAAACTTTTTCAGACAAGGAAACCTGACTATTTGTATGAAAAAATATTCAAGATTGTTTGATGTTCATTTGAGAGAAACACGTTTTGGTAATAGTACGCTTCAGTTTCCTATTCATAGAACTGTTTCGTATGGGAGATCTTTCCATGTAATGTCCATTAGGCTTGTGAATATGTTATGTAATGATATTAAGAATAGTGTTAGTTATGATATATTTCGTAAAAAACTCAGAGAGGAATTATTAAGAAGGTATTTATAGATATTAGTTGAATTAATAACATTTGTACGATTTAATAAATGAAATAAAAAATTTTTTATGAGAAACTTGAAGTGTATAAATTTAGAAGATACCGAGTGTAAGTGTGAAAATTTGTAGTTTAAATGTAGTAAAACGAGATGTAATAGTTAGGTATTCTGATTAAGTTAACTATAATGCCACAACTCAATTGTAAAATTCTGTATTTGTGAAAGTTTGAAGCCTGTCTTGGTGGAGGAGTGGACCATCGGTCCAAACCAAGGCAGGGTAAATAAACGAATTGTCAATTGTCAATTGTCTCTCTCTCTCTCTCTCTCTCCTCTCTCTCTCTCTCTCTCTCTCTCTCTCTCTCTCTCTCTCTCTCTCTCTCTCTCTCTCTCTCTCTCTCTCTCTCTCCTCTCTCTCTCTCTCTCTCTCTCTCTCTCTCTCTCTCTCTCTCTCTCTCTCTCTCTCTCTCTCTCTCTCTCTCTCGTAAACAGTTTTAATCGGGTTCTATTATTTCTTCACCAAATATTTGGGACGTGTATGTTCTTATTATCACATTTTTCATACAACTACTATGAAATCAACTTTTTTACGTTTTCTATTTCGATCAAAATTAACTAGAAATAAACAACATAACAACTTCCCTGTTAAATCTTGTCTCATTTAGGTTCGCTTAGATGTGAAATGTTGTGACCTAGTAACGATATTTTCCAATTCTCGTAACGCTTGTTTTAAAGAGTAGTACATGTCTGTAATATATACTTTTCCGTACCTTATTCTGAGCTGTTTTTATTTATTTAGGATTTTTAAACTTGCACAAGCTCTACAATATAAGATTCTTAGTTTTCTTATCAAAGGTGATACCTAGTGTTGTCGATTGCATCAACTTGACAGATCTTAAGCGAACTGGTTCCCTGATCTTCGTCCAGAGCTTGGACATACTTTAGCTCCCAACTAAATATGTATATTAACTTGCTTAACTGATGCATATACACAATCCTCTGCCTAATGATAGTTATATATTATCGTCGACTTTGACTTCGTTCACCAAAACTTTTTAGCAAACTTGAATCCCTTTTCTTTGCCTCCTATTTTGAGTATTTGTTTTCTATTAATAGATTCGTTTTAATGGGTTATATTGTATCAATTTGGTTTTTTTTGTTATTAGAGTTTAAATTTATTATGAAGTTATTTTATGCACTCTCTGGTCGTTTCTATAATACTGGTCGTTTATTTATTTGTGTATTTTGGCCTGCGAAAATGAAGTAAAGAAGTTAAGCACGCCATTTGAATTAAATTTATTTTAGCATTATTAATATTAAAATTATAAGGAAAAAAATTCATAGATCATTAACTTTTGTACAGTACACTACAATGCAATTGGAAATATTGTAGTGGTTTGTAGCATGTCAAAATAGACAAATGTTTGTAATTAAAAGATGTGTTTCTGCACGAAATAATGTAATTAGGATTGACAGATTTCCTATAATTGTAATACTTTAAGAAAATGAAAATATGTCAATAAGAAATATTAACAGGATTTTAAAGCGTTTCTCGATTAATTATCAATCTACATTGAAATTCAATGATGATGCATTATATTTTCCTATCTTCAATGAAACATACCAAATTCTAACATTAAAATCAATCTGCAACTAAGAATATAAGGATAAAATTAATATGATTCAAATAACTTCAAAATAAGATTGTTTTTATTATTAGTATGTGTAACTTGTTTAACTTTTTAAACCGTTTAAGCAATTCGTAATTGCATTTTATTAAATTATATCATTTCTTTGAGTTCAATAAAAACAATTCTCTTTTACTGTAAATGTTTCGTGTTCAATGTTATATTAGGAAAATGTATAGTTCGCATGTTAAAAGAGATATAGTTTGTTTGTGTTCCCATTCGTGTAATGCAGCTACTGTCGATTGAATCTAATGCTTTTGTATTTTCTGAGTATTCTCGCATCACTAGCAGTTGTGACCCTGGAGACTCAAACAAACTGAACAATGCGATGTGCTGGCCCACGCTTATCACGGGGTCAACCATAAACAATTGCGTTTGTAATAAATATCAAGACTGCTGTGTCCCAGTGCGATCCCGGTATAACCACAGATTAGGTAAATTTGCATTAGAGCGTTTTGAATTGTAAATACAATGGAATATATATCGACATTAAGCTAAAACTTAATTTGGAAAACAAACACATTTCCTGAGTCCGCATAAAGTTCTCAGGTATACTTGTCCAGTAAATAAACGTTAAACTGAAATTTTGCAGTGGAATTATGTTATTATATTGCATGCACAGCTACTGTTAATCTAATCTCAGGTCTTATTTATACAATTTTGCCGCTGCTATATTTCGTGTTACTTGATTACTTCCTCAAGATCGGAGGACATGCCATTACTCTGCTTGCTGCTATAGCTATAGTCTGCGCTATTAATATTGTTTGTTTTATGTGATTATACACCACTTTATATAGTAGAATTTATGTATGCTTATTTAAACCAGGGGCTGAAAATCAGGTTCTTTGTATAATTGGCTGACTCTGATTTAACTTAGTATAGTAATAGTTTTTCTATATGATAAGGTGAATAAAATTTAGGTAAAGGAGAGAAACGTTATATTTTATAATTTTAACTATTTTATATCCTCTCATTGCAACTGCCACTAAAAAATATCGCTGTTGACGAGTGATTTTGTTCTTAGGTGGCATTAATCTATAAATTTCACGAAAAATTAGATTCAGCGTATAACTAAATGCAATTTGGGTATTTGGCTGTTAGATATAAGGTGTATAGTTAATATCACCTTATATTCTTTCTCAACGTCTTTATATGTCACATGCTATGTCATGGCTTTCGTGACTTTACATACCATGTACAATGAAAATTTGTACCTCAATGAGATAAAGTACTATAAAATCCCAATTTATAGGTTTAGAAGACTGAATTTATTTAAAAATGCATTATTTCAATGCTATTTGTTGCACAAAATATTTTACTATTACAATAAATATGTAGCGGCTGGTTTTACTTCAAATTTCATAGAAAACCATTTGTAGAACATTTATCCTTTGGAGTATTGCGACCATCGTGACTAAAGACAATCAAACATGATAATGATGTATTTTATTAATTACTTGCAATAAGGAAAGCTGATAAACATTTTGCATAGGCAAAAAGTTTTAGTATTACAATATGAAACACATTATTTTGTGGTTAATCGCAGGATTTAATCACTTTATATTCAGCAGGCATATACGTTCGTTATACACTTAAGCTCGCCGCCCCTAACCACGTTACACTATCAATTATTATTTTATTTTAGGCGGTTCCAATATTTTTATAATACTGCTTTGAAACTTCGATCCAATACTATCTCTTCTTACCTTACATAAGAATATACTGCATAGGTGTCCGTGCCATCCCGTTAATTTTCAAGAAGCCTAAATCTTGTGTACAAAAAACTATCCAGCATCCCAAAACGCCTACTCCCTTTCATGGCTTTTTGATATATAATGACAACTTACATAACATAACCAACTGCAATACCAAGGGTAAGGTAGAGAATCGAAGATCGAAGCTGGCATTAGATGTAGTTGAAAAATTTGAAATGATCTAATTCCATTCGAAAATATGCGTTCAAACTCACTATAAATTATCGTATCAAAAGAAGAAAAAACTGTTATTTTCCTTAAGCTAATAGCAATGCAACAAATTTATTGCTAGGGAATATAACTACTTGAATATTAGTTGATAAAAATTAGGTTTAGAATATTCATTTTGCCTTAGATGTAGTAGGAAGACAAAAGATGAAAAAGAAAACCTTTTCCCAATACCAATATAGTTCTTAAGAATATTACGATAAACAATTTGGATATATATATATATTATATATATATATATATATATATATATATGATTATGTTTTTATATTTAACAAAAATAATATTTTTATATTAAATATCGAAAATTAAATAAATAAAAGAGTAAAGTATATTTTTGTGGGTGGACACGTGAGTTGCAAGATACCACATTCTTTACTCCAGTCTGCCTTGTCGTGTACAAGCAGAGCACCATAAACCATTACCGCTTTATTTGCACGTAAATTAGTGTATTAACAGTATTAATAGTATTAGGCATCTATTGTCCCAATCATTAGGCCGGGAAAGGTTGGGACAATAACTGCACTGCCATTGAAATATATCTGCCATTGATTGTTTGGATGCTTAGTAGAGATTGCAATCAACATAACATCGAGTAGATCTCATATAGGCTGTCACAAATAGAACACTGGTTTAGAAACAATCGGGTAATTCACATTGTTTGTGTGCGCTCAGTGTCTGGAAAAACCTTGGGTTGCCAGAATTATTATTTTGGAATGTACATTAGATTCATAATTAACTAAGGTTGCGTATTTAATGTTTATAACGATATTCTCCTTGAATTACCATAAGAAAAATACCTTTACCTAAACTAATACCGCATGCCTTAGCGTCTTTGGCTTTAGTCTTTCAACTTTTAACTTTAACTTTGTAAAAACACTGCAGCACCAGCTTTTCAAGGCTTTCGAAGTTCCAGGGCTACTTCGCCATGCTGATGAGTTCCATCAATAGAACGAAAACACGATCATACGCAAACTGGCTCAAAAATCAATTCCCCATTTTGCAAGACATTTTGTCCAGGCAACAAGGCTTTGTCACAATGAGATCGGTTACCCTTTTGGGATCCGTTACTCCGTGACGACCCAAACGCTTTTGCATTGTGTGTCAATGCAAACTTATTCCTGAGAGCATATGTTGACATATTTGCGGATTTTCTGTTTCGACTTCGATTCGTCTCTTCAGCTAAGGAGTTCGTGCGTAGAAGCATCAGATTTTCGCTACAACACACACCACCTTAGGACAGGATGTGGATGTTAAGAAAAATACCTTTACCTATAGTAGGCTATTGTCATTGGTTGTATTCTCTGTATCTTTTTTTACTGGGATACCATGCACGATGGGCTATTGTTTAATTAATGTTGTTGCCTGCTGCTATCCGTGTAATATATAGCTATTGTGTAATTTCTTTTTTAAAACATTGAATGCATATTGTAATGTAGTTGCATGTAATGGTTTTCCGTTAAATAAATAAATAAGTCAGGAATCACAACAACCATGTTGTGTGTTAACTCCATGCATTTAGAACACTCCATACACTGTACAACATACACTTAATAAAAAAAACACTAAATATAAAAAATTTAACTAAACAATACAGGACATAATATGTAAATAAATAAAATATAATAAGTCTTCTTTCACCGACCAACAACAGAGAACTGTCCGGATGCCAATAGTAAATAACGATCGTCACGACATAAACAAGATAGCTGCAAAAAAGAGGAAACGGGAGGTGGCTGTTCTGTTTTATTTATTGGCTCATTATAGATGAACTTCTGAAAGCCATGCTGTGACTTTGCATTAGTTTATTAAAAATCTCTTTTTGAGTTAAAAATTCTTTGATACTTTAGGTTGCTTCGTTAGCTAACTTTCCAGAATTAGCAACGAAAGCGGCCTAATTTCGTTCGACTCATGGTTCACTGTCAGGTTGGTCTACTAGTTTAATGTATGAAGCCTGGATTCATTGCTTATTTAAAGAAAAACAGGTTGCTGATATATTACATTGACTGCATGCTAATTTTTAAGATGGTCTTTGGACCAACAATAATGTACAATTTTGTAATTTCCTATTAGCCCCTTTCTCTTGTTCCCTTGTGTTATTTTATCTTTTAGTTTGGTGGTTGTTTTCTTGTCTCGCAAATGTATTTCCAACTGTAGCTAACGTTTTATAATTAAACACAGTTTTTGGAATCCTTTGTACGATTATTGTTCATTTGTTTTTACAAGATTTTAACCGAAGAGTGTTGTGTGTTTTAAATCGCAAGTCAAAATTTTTACTTTATATTTATTCTTCTAATTTTTCTACGATAATCCCGGCACATAAGGGATTGACATAAAACCCAAAAGTGTATCTTGATTCTGATTTACTGACTCAGGAAATGATTCTTGTATAGTTTGTACTTGTTTATTACTAATTGAGGGTATCCATTATCTGAGCATAAGCTCTTTCTTCTATGAAAAAAAAGAGTTAGTCCTATTTTTTTCGCTCACAGAAAGCCCGTGGATTTAAGGAAATCCCTATGTCTTAATACACACATATCCGAAGAGGAGGCGTCTATGGGACTTTTACTTTCATTGTGAGAAAGGTGGAATGAGAAATAATAGGGTTTAAAAACAA
>NW_025782714.1:0-34471 GCF_021130785.1 Homalodisca vitripennis
ATAATGCAGTACAAAGACCACCTCCCTGACTGGACGTGGAGGATCCGTGCGTACTTACATAACATCAACAACACTGACTTTGTTCCATCTTAGCCGTGTTAGTGTAAGCGGTTAGCCCGCTTGTTTATCAGCACACCGCTTTACCACCGCCCACTTAACCCAGCTATTCTAAACTTTAGCGTGTGCCGGTTGCGAAATTCGCGAGTGCTTTACATTGCGGTCGACAATCCACTTATCAGTGCACTATTTAATAATAAACGATTTCATTATACTACCCCAAGTTGTAAACGTCTGACAGAAAATAGAGGTAATATATTATGTAGAGTAAATAAACTAACGTTTAATTAAGTTTTACCTGCCTTGATCAAATTGGTGTTCCAATAAAACTTTATCTTTGTAGCAGTTTAAATCTCCAGTTCTTTGTTAGTCTATTTAGTTATAGTTAATTCTTGAAGGCTTTCCGAGACGTATAATAAAACAACTGGCAATATCTGTAGAGACTGTATTCTTCTTCTTCGCCCATTGCTCGGGTTAAAATCTCAATACATTCAAGATCTTACATTTTGCTAGTTTTGGAACCCAAAACCATTCATTCTCGGAATTTGTTGTACTGTGTGTCATGCATGATGGTGCGCAAAAGCGTTCTTCCAAAATATTATTTATTTTTAGTATCTATAACATTGTCACACTTTAAAAAACTATATTTACAAAAGTATATACAGCACAAAAATGAGATTAACATAGGATTAAAGAGTGCTTTAAACAGTTGTAACGTCAGTGTATCTGAGCTCAACATGAGCACCATGAATCGCTCTACAAACGACCAATTAAACTTTGATCTCCTCCCATATTTTGATCAGCATCTCTGGGATAATTGATATAAAACGCAGTTCTGATTCTGATTCGTTCCTTTAAGTGTTCAATTTACGAACGTTATGTCGATGCACACTTCTAAATAAGTGCAAGGTAATCTCACCACTAGAACCAAATGTGGTTTTATAACATTTTAATCTAGTTCTATTTTTACACAGAATAAACAACAGCAGAGTTATATCTGTTTAATTTGTCCTGCAGATTTCAAAGCATGCAATATGTGAGCATTAAAATGGAAGTATTTTCTTCAAAACTTTGCGAATTAGACTTAAAGACATCCAACTTCAACTCACGTTCTCGTTTCCGAGCTGATATTTCTGGGAATTCTTACAAAACTGGTTTAAATACTGTGTGGTTTCATCTCCTATTTTTAGACCATACCTGTCCAAGTATTGTCTTATAAGGCCTGTGCTTCCCATACAACTCTATACGATACTCACGTTGCAACTGACGTCCAGAAGGAAACTTTGCTAGTGACAAAAATACACTGAAAACTTCTGCCAAAGTAGCCACGATTAAATACGTTAACCACACATTACTAGATGACAATAATGGCTAACTCATCTGATGAAAACTACACTTAAAACACAACTATTTTGAAGAAAACAGAATTTTTTCTGACCATTTCCCATAGTTCAGTGATACAAAAATCAGTAACACCAAGTTAGTCGTAGTAAAAAAATCAGTCGTAGGTGGTTGGTCGACGAATGCTGAACTATTGTGTTTATTATGTAGTTCAGTTTTAATAATTAGTGGTTGCATTTAGTTTTTATGAAGTGATGTTTTAGAGTTAGTGAAGTTGACAACACAACATGGTGGTTGTCATTCCTGACTTAACGCGTGTCACAACGCCGCTCTGGTATAATTTGTTTATTTTTAACCTAGTTTGTAATTATGTATTATATATGTCAGTTATTTACCTGAAGAAGAGAGATTGCAGCTCTCGAAACGTAGTGTTGCTGATTTTTAGTATCACTGAACGATGGCAAATGGAAATCCTGTTTCCTTCACAATCCTTCCATCGTCAAAAACTAACTTCAGACAACTGTTTTAGTTTACATATGTTTCACAGGAGACCCGACCAATACTACGTAAGCCTATGAACAATGTGTGACATGACGTTGTGGATATTTGCAGTGTGGTATAATATAAAGTACAGCGTAGTTGATTTGAATTAGAGAGGTCAAAAGTGACACATTGACTTTTTTGGTATGAAAAAACTTTTTACAGGACTTTTTCGTGATACCAAGTGGCACGTCAGACAAACAAATAGAATTTTATTTTTGCCATTGAGGTTTAAGTTGATGACCAAGACTGAAAGATTGAGCAGGAACGTTTGTTTTATCTTACAGCTTGTGGACATCCGCGGGCCCGAGTGGACTGCGGACTCCGACTGCGGGTAGGGAATCTGGCAGTTAACGGCAACAGACAGGTTCCCGCGCCGCGCCGCCTCACCATATATGGCCCACTTGCCGTCTGCCGTCCGCCGCTCACTGTCCCCGCCCACCCGCCAACTTTCTGTTTTAATTGACGATTGCGAGATTCGGCAATAAATCGTATCAGTTCCAAACTGATTTTCTTCATCCGTCTTCCCTATTTCTCTTTAGCTAGTCAAGAACATCTGTCCGGGGTAGTGATGCTACTATCGACTACTTTTTACAACTGACTAGTCGACTACATTCAATCGCCGGCGAGACTAGTCGTGAAAACTAGTCGACTAGTTGTAAAGTGACACACGATTGTATGGGTTCCCACCTGTATTCGAACCCGCTCCGTTCATGGCAGTGTCGGATTGTATCTCTTGACCCAGCCTTGTTGTTACAACAATTTGCGTGTAACCTACATTCTAGTGTCAGAGTAACATTCCACGGTGACACGTTCGCGCGTCATGTGTCTAGGAACAGTTTATCTTATCGCGGAGACACTAGTGCGGTATCTAGAATATGTAAGCTGTGTACTGTACTTGTCACAGTAACATTCCACGGTGACACATTTCGCCCGTCATGTGTCTAGAAAACAGTTTATCTTATCGCGGAGACACTAGTGTGGTATCTAGAATATGTAAACTGTGTACTGTACTTGTCAACAGTAAACATTCCACGGTGACACATTCGCCCGTCATGTGTCCTAGAAACAGTTTATCTTATCGCCGGAGACACTAGTGTGGTATCTAGAATATGTAAAACTGTGTTTCTGTACTTGACACAGTAACATTCCACGGTGACACGTTTCGCCCGTCCATGTGTCCCTAGAAACAGTTTATCTTATCGCGGAGACACTAGTGCGGTATCTAGAATATGTAAACTGTGTACTGTACTTGTCCACAGTAACATTCCACGGTGACACATTCACCCGTCCATGTGTCTAGAAACAGCTTATCTTATCGCGGAGACACTAGTGCGGTATCTAGAATATGTAAACTGTGTACTGTACTTGTCACAGTAACATTCCACGGTGACACATTCGCCCGTCATGTGGTCTAGAAACAGTTTATCTTATCGCGGAGACACTAGTGCGGTATCTAGAATATGTTAGTAGTGTTCTGTACTTGTCACAGTAACATTCCACGGTGACACGTTCGCGCGCGTCATGTGTCTAGAAACAGTTTATCTTATCGCGGAGACACTAGTGCGGTATCTAGAATATGTAAACTGTGTACTGTACTTGTCACAGTAACATTCCACGGTGACACATTCGCCCGTCATGTGTCTAGAAACAGTTTATCTTATTCGCGGAGACACTAGTGCGGTATCTAGAATATGTAAAACTGTGTGTTCTGTACTTGTCACAGTAACATTCCCACGGTGACACGTGTCGCGCGTCATGTGTCTAGAAACATTTCTATCTTATCGCGGAAACACTAGTGCGGTATCTAGAATATGTAAACTGTGTTACTGTACTTGTGTCACAGTAACATTCCACGGTGACACATTCGCCCGTCATGTGTCTAGAAACAGTTTTTTATCTTATCGCGAAAACACTAGTGCGGTATCTAGAAATATGTAAAACTGTGTACTGTACTTGTCACAGTAACATTCCACGGTGACACATTCGCGCGTCATGTGTCTAGAAACAGTTTATCTTATCGCGGAGACACTAGTGTGGTATCTAGAATATGTAAACTGTGTTTCTGTACTTGTCACAGTAACATTCCACGGTGACACGTTCGCGCGTCATGTGTCTAGAAACAGTTTATCTTATCGCGGAGACACTAGTGCGGTATCTAGAATATGTAAAACTGTGTTCTGTACTTGTCACAGTAACATTCCACGGTGACACGTTTCGCGCGTCATGTGTCTAGAAACAGTTTATCTTATCGCGGAGACACTAGTGCGGTATCTAGAATATGTAAACTGTGTTCTGTACTTGTCACAGTAAACATTCCACGGTGACACATTCGCCCGTCATGTGTCTAGAAACAGTTTATCTTATCGCGGAGAGACTAGTGCGGTATCTAGAATATGTAAACTGTGTACTGTACTTGTCACAGTAACATTCCACGGTGACACATTTCGCGCGTCATGTGTCTAGAAACAGTTTATCTTATCGCGGAGACACTAGTGCGGTATCTAGAATATGTAAACTGTGTACTGTACTTGTCACAGTAACATTCCACGGTGACACGTTCGCGCGTCATGTGTCTAGAAACAGTTTATCTTATCGCGGAGACACTAGTGCGGTAATCTAGAATATGTAAAACTGTGTACTGTACTTGTCACAGTACATTCCAAGGTGACACGTTTCGCGCGTCATGTGTCTAGAAACAGTTTATCTTATCGCGGAGACACTAGTGCGGTATCTAGAATATGTAAACTGTGTACTGTACTTGTCACAGTAACATTCCACGGTGACACATTCGCGCGTCATGTGTCTAGAAACAGTTTATCTTATCGCGGAGACACTAGTGCGGTAATCTAGAATATGTAAACTGTGTACTGTACTTGTCACAGTAACATTCCACGGTGACACATTCGCCCGTCATGTGTCTAGAAAACAGTTTATCTTATCGCGGAGACACTAGTGCGGTATCTAGAATATGTAAACTGTGTACTGTACTTGTCACAGTAAACATTCCACGGTGACACGTTCGCGCGTCATGTGTCTAGAAACAGTTTATCTTATCGCGGAGACACTAGTGCGGTATCTAGAATATGTAAACTGTGTACTGTACTTGTCACAGTAACATTCCACGGTGACACATTCGCCCGTCATGTGTCTAGAAACAGTTTATCTTATCGCGGAGACACTAGTGCGGTATCTAGAATATGTAAACTGTGTACTGTACTTGTCACAGTAACATTCCAAGGTGACACGTTCGCGCGTCATGTGTCTAGAAACAGTTTTATCTTATCGCGGAGACACTAGTGCGGTATCTAGAATATGTAAACTGTGTTCTGTACTTGTCACAGTAACATTCCACGGTACAAACGTTCGCGCGTCATGTGTCTAGAAACAGTTTATCTTATCGCGGAGACACTAGTGCGGTATCTAGAATATGTTAGTAGTGTTCTGTACTTGTCACAGTAACATTCCACGGTGACACGTTCGCGCGTCATGTGTCTAGAAACAGTTTATCTTATCGCGGAGACACTAGTGCGGTATCTAGAATATGTAAACTGTGTGTACTGTACTTGTCACAGTAACATTCCACGGTGACACATTCGCCCGTCATGTGTCTAGAAACAGTTTATCTTATCGCGGAGACACTAGTGCGGTATCTAGAATATGTAAACTGTGTTCTGTACTTGTCACAGTAACATTCCACGGTGACACGTTCGCGCGTCATGTGTCTAGAAACAGTTTATCTTATCGCGGAGACACTAGTGCGGTATCTAGAATATGTAAACTGTGTACTGTACTTGTCACAGTAACATTCCACGGTGACACATTCGCCCGTCATGTGTCTAGAAACAGTTTATCTTATCGCGGAGACACTAGTGCGGTATCTAGAATATGTAAACTGTGTTCTGTACTTGTCATAGTAACATTCCACGGTGACACATTCGCCCGTCATGTGTCTAGAAACAGTTTATCTTATCGCGGAGACACTAGTGCGGTATCTAGAATATGTAAACTGTGTACTGTACTTGTCCACAGTAACATTCCACGGTGACACATTCGCCCGTCATGTGTCTAGAAACAGTTTATCTTATCGCGGAGACACTAGTGCGGTATCTAGAATATGTAAACTGTGTTCTGTACTTGTCACAGTAACATTCCACGGTGACACATTCGCCCGTCATGTGTCTAGAAACAGTTTATCTTATCGCGGAGACACTAGTGCGGTATCCAGAATATGTAAACTGTGTTCTGTACTTGTCACAGTAACATTCCACGGTGACACATTCGCCCGTCATGTGTCTAGAAACAGTTTATCTTATCGCGGAGACACTAGTGCGGTATCTAGAATATGTAAACTGTGTTCTGTACTTGTCACAGTAACATTCCACGGTGACACATTCGCGCGTCATGTGTCTAGAAACAGTTTATCTTATCGCGGAGACACTAGTGCGGTATCTAGAATATGTAAACTGTGTACTGTACTTGTCACAGTAACATTCCACGGTGACACATTCGCCCGTCATGTGTCTAGAAACAGTTTATCTTATCGCGGGAGACACTAGTGCGGTATCTAGAATATGTAAACTGTGTTCTGTACTTGTCCACAGTAACATTCCACGGTGACACGTTCGCGCGTCATGTGTCTAGAAACAGTTTATCTTATCGCGGAGACACTAGTGTGGTATCTAGAATATGTTAGTTGTGTTTCTGTACTTGTCACAGTAACATTCCACGGTGACACGTTCGCGCGTCATGTGTCTAGAAACAGTTTATCTTATCGCGGAGACACTAGTGTGGTATCTAGAATATGTTAGTTGTGTTCTGTACTTGTCACAGTAACATTCCACGGTGACACGTTCGGCCGTCATGTGTCTAGAAACAGTTTATCTTATCGCGGAGACACTAGTGTGGTATCTAGAATATGTTAGTTGTGTTCTGTACTTGTCACAGTAACATTCCACGGTGACACGTTCGGCCGTCATGTGTCTAGAAACAGTTTATCTTATCGCGGAGACACTAGTGTGGTATCTAGAATATGTTAGTTGTGTTCTGTACTTGTCACAGTAACATTCCACGGTGACACGTTCGGCCGTCATGTGTCTAGAAACAGTTTATCTTATCGCGGAGACACTAGTGTGGTATCTAGAATATGTTAGTTGTGTTCTGTACTTGTCACAGTAAACATTCCACGGTGACACGTTCGGCCGTCATGTGTCTAGAAACAGTTTATCTTATCGCGGAGACACTAGTGTGGTATCTAGAATATGTTAGTTGTGTTCTGTACTTGTCACAGTAACATTCCACGGTGACACGTTCGGCCGTCATGTGTCTAGAAACAGTTTATCTTATCGCGGAGACACTAGTGTGGTATCTAGAATATGTTAGTTGTGTTCTGTACTTGTCACAGTAACATTCCACGGTGACACGTTCGGCCGTCATGTGTCTAGAAACAGTTTATCTTATCGCGGAGACACTAGTGTGGTATCTAGAATATGTTAGTTGTGTTCTGTACTTGTCACAGTAACATTCCACGGTGACACGTTCGCGCGTCATGTGTCTAGAAACAGTTTTATCTTATCGCGGAGACACTAGTGCGGTATCTAGAATATGTAAACTGTGTTCTGTACTTGTCACAGTAACATTCCACGGTGACACATTCGCCCGTCCATGTGTCTAGAAACAGTTTATCTTATCGCGGAGACACTAGTGCGGTATCTAGAATATGTAAACTGTGTACTGTACTTGTCACTTTCGCCCGCTTTGCTACACGTTGTGCAACTTTGGAAACTGTATTACAACTGATATAGTTATTTGGGTGTTTAATTACGAAAACTGGTGTTTGTTATGGCACACGTATGTTGTTGTGCTAAATTATACTAGGTACAACAGGAAGGTTAAATATTTGGATACGTATTCATTTAGATATGTACTCCTGACCTTTCCCACTCTCGGTATTGTCACACATTCTCTATATATTACCTAAATAATCAAAAATAGGTCAAATTGTATTACAGCTGGTAAAACTAACATTTCTTTGGTTTTTTCCTATAAATTTGGATATTATTTTATAACATTTAACAAAGGTAAGTAGTTTTTCTGAGATACTGAATTTAATCAGTGACATTGAAGTGTTCGTGTTTGTTTTTGTTGTTACAAAATAATCATCGCATAAAGTTAAGGTATTGTAAGTTTTACTAATAAGTATTTTATTTCGTCCAGTAACGTGTATCAATTAGAAAACCCTTAGAGAATCATTATTCTGTCAAAAGTCATAATCCCCGTTAATCATAATTACCATTTAAGTATTAGAAATAACCTTTTCTTACCTCGACACAAAACAAAATTATTTGAAAATCAGAGCTTTTATGCCTGGATTTGTCTTTTTAACTCTTTGTCTCTTTACGTGAAGAGTGTTGCTGATGACAGGGAATTCCCGAATAAAGTTTAAAAGTTCCTTATTTTAAAATACCACTACAGTGTTCGAGAATAGGCTACCTAGAAGTGAGAAAAAATGTTGACCTTCATAATTCAACCTTACTTTAGGTTTCATGGGTAACTCTGTATTGATTTATTACTTTTTATACCACAAAATATATACATGTATTTTGAGGATTGTCCATGCATTTTATGTTTTTTGATAGTAAATAAATGAATTGAGTTGCGTTGAAAAAATTGAGTTGAGTTAAAAAAAAATTGTTGAATTGAAAATAATGGAGGTGAGTTGAAACAAATTGAACTGAGTTGAAAATGGACTGGGTTATAAGGACCTAGAGTACATAATAATGTACTGCTACGGTCGGTGTGAATGCTACCATCTGTCATATCTGTAGATCCACAGCACTCAGGTCATGTGGACACAACACCCCGGGAAGCTTTCTACGACTCGTGTGGTGGTGGGCCAACTTGGGCCACTTTCACCCTCTGCCGCTCGCACGAGAAAGTCTCTCCCCGTATGCGTGCGACATTTTAAACACGCCTGTCACCGAGTTTCGAAACGGAAAGTGATTTAATTGTGAGATTACAGTGTCCAGCAGGTTACACACGTGATTACCTCAGGCTCAGGTTGTCGTACTTATGTTATATCCAATTCGTAATATATTGTGTGATATCCGTTAATAGACGGACAGACGGACTACCCTGTGACCTCAGATTCAACAAACTTCTTCCTCCAAGAGAAACCTGTACAGCACGTTTCAATTCTCTAGGGCCTTTCTGTCAAGAGTTGTCGCACAGAGGGATAGACAGTTCCTTTTGATCTTTTCATCCCAAATCAATAGGTTTGTTCCTTGCACCAAACAGGCTTCTTCCTTGCACCAAACAGGTTTTTTCCTTGCACCAAACAGGTTTGTTCCTTGCGCCAAACAGGGGTTTCCCTTGCACCAAACGGAACGTGCTCATGTATACCAAGTTTCAATCTCTAGGACCTTTCTTTTGTCGCACAGATGGTTAGATCGCTCTTTGATCTTTTCACCCCAAAACAATAGGTTTTCTTTTCCCTTGCACCAAACCGTTATTTTCCTTGCACCAAACGGGTTTCTCCCTTGCTCGAAGAGATTTCTTCCTTGCATCAAACTGATTTCTTCCTTGCACCAAACCGTTATTTTCCTTGCACCAAACGGATTTCTTCCATGCACCAAACGGGTTTATTCCTTGCACCAAACAGATTCCTTCCTTGCACCAAACGAATTTATTCCTTGCACCAAACGGATTTATTCCTTTGCCCAAACGGATTTATTCCTTGCACCAAACAGAACGTACTCGTAAAATTATTCTCCCCTCTCCAAAACTGCCGTTTTGGGGTATTTTGGGGTGTAAAAAGTAATTTTTCTGAATTCTTTGGGTCCGAAATAAGGGGTATACGCTAAAAGGAAGAAAGTAGGATTTTTGTGTTCAACCGCTATACATTGTGGAAGGTTAGTCTAGCTCACCCTGTACAGTATCCGCCTTGAACGTAATTAATCATAAACATGTAAAAAGGCAAATGAAGTTGGAAGTGAATTCTAAAATTAGCAATTATGTCGGTCAGTGCCGGACATCTCGGTTGCGACAGATTACAGTGACATAGCTGGCTGGACATTCCGGGTTGAGTCAGCCGTGATTCACTAACTGTTGCCGTTGTGTGGGTGGCTCAGGGCCCATTCATCGATTCACCCGGCCATCGACACAGCGCGCGCCTTACCCAACACCGGTGCTGAGTGCAGTTGACGTCACGAGCGTTGTGCAGTTCTCTCACAATAACGTCTCTTTAATGGTGGAGACGGCCATAACCGTCATCAGTAGGAATTTGTTTAAAAATATTGTTTGACTAAGGAAACTTCCTAGAAATTAGAAAGTTGGATGAACTCATCAGTTAGGAATTGTAAATTGTATCTTGTTGAATAAAATGAAAGAATAAAAAAATAAATTCAGCTAAGCAATGCATAGTAATTAATATTAATGATTAATAGTAATAGAACTATAGAACGACAGGATGGCGATTTAAAAACCATGCACAGGTTGTGAAAAGATACCAAAAGTTGGATTTATACAAAATATTGCCATTAATATAACGAATTTGACATATAAAAACTCTTCAGATGACGAATAATGTTAACATAATAAAACTGAAGCTGAGCTAATTAATTTTAGTACATTTAAAGCTTATACCTAGGTACGCATACAAAATCTGTAATCAATCAAAAATAGAGTTATTTATATTAAGAATTGCAGTCGTATAAAGTTTGAACTTCCCGTAAACGAATAAATATTTATCATTTAACAAAAACTGTTAATATTTTAACTTAAGTTACAATACATGTATTATTATTATTACCATACCAATTTCACATTTTTGTCTAGTCTCACTATATATACGTAAAGGAGATTTAAATACGTTTGTAAAAGCCCGTAAAGCTTTTGGTTTTTTGTGACAGAGGCTTAGTGTTGTGATCGCACAATATTGTGAGTCCTATTTTTCTTTTCATTCATGTTTTGAAATCTAGTAGTGAAGTGATGAAAAAAAAAAAACAACACAATTATATTCGTGATGGCTCCTTCTTGATTTCTTTTTTAACTGCCTGAAGTGGGATTAGCTACTAGGACCAATTTAGGAAGGCAGGACCTGTTTTTGAAGGAATTTCCACGGTCAATTCGGTGGATCTAATTATGCCTACAACTCATGAATGCCAATTACACTTTGACCTGAATGTCAATTCCTCTGACATTGAGTATGGCCGTAGTATTTCATCATCTGCGTTTTTGTGGTGTAAACATTACTTTTAGTTTATAGACTTAGAAACAGCTCACCTAAACACTCTTAAACAATTCATGAGTGGGAGCTTTTCTTCCTTCTGACTATAGATGTTGTCCTCGGAATTGTGAAATTTACTTGTTTCCATTCTCATTGAATTATAGATAAACATTCTTACCGAGTTATATATACGCTGTTACACGCACACGCTATGTCCTTGGTCTTGCAGAGTATTTACATTACAGTGTAACAAAGGCGTATCATTCATTGAAAGCAATGTTGAGTATTTGAAAATATCAATGAAAATTTGGAGCGTGTTTAAAGAAATTAAAATAAAGAGTTGCGGATAGAGCATTTAAAGATCGACGTTAGATATCGATTGGAATATTGTAGGAGTGTAGAATACATCTATTACAATAATGTAGGAGCTCATATAATGATTGGAATGCTGTATAAGAGCTTAGAATATAGCTGTTTGAATACTGTAGGAATCCACATATCGATTGGAATACTGTATAAGAGCTTAGAATACTGCAGAAGTTTAGAATGCATTGATTATAATACTGTAGCTGTGTAGGAGCTTGGATTTCGATTGAAATGTTGCAAAAGAGCTTAGAATTGATCGATTTGAATACTGTAGGAGCTGAGATATCGATTATAATACTGTACAAGATCTTAGAATATCTATATTGGAATACTTTAGGAACTGAGATATCGATAGGAAGGGCTGTAGGAACTGAGATATCGATAGGAAGGTCTGTAGGAACTGAGATATCGATAGGAAGGTCTGTAGGAACTGAGATATCGATAGGAAGGTCTGTAGGAACTGAGATATCGATAGGAAGGTCTGTAGGAACTGAGATATCGATAGGAAGGTCTGTGGGAACTGAGATATCGATAGGAAGGGCTGTGGGAACTGAGATATCGATAGGAAGGTCTGTAGGAACTGAGATATCGATAGGAAGGGCTGTGGGAACTGAGATATCGATAGGAAGGTCTGTAGGAACTGAGATATCGATAGGAAGGTCTGTAGGAACTGAGATATCGATAGGAAGGTCTGTAGGAAACTGAGATATCGATAGGAAGGTCTGTAGGAACTGAGATATCGATAGGAAGGTCTGTAGGAAACTGAGATATCGATAGGAAGGTCTGTAGGAACTGAGATATCGATAGGAAGGTCTGTAGGAACTGAGATATCGATAGGAAGGGCTGTAGGAACTGAGATATCGATAGGAAGGGCTGTAGGAACTGAGATATCGATAGGAAGGGCTGTAGGAACTGAGATATCGATAGGAAGGGCTGTAGGAACTGAGATATCGATAGGAAGGTCTGTAGGAAACTGAGATATCGATAGGAAGGTCTGTAGGAACTGAGATATCGATAAGAAGGTCTGTAGGAACTGAGATATCGATAGGAAGGGCTGTAGGAACTGAGATATCGATAGGAAGGTCTGTAGGAAATGGGATATCGATAAGAAGGACTGTAGGAGATGATATATCGATAGGAGTGACTGAGGACGCGAGACGAGTCAAGGCTGTCACACTCCGCTGACCTCAGACTCCGTGATGAGAAAAACATCTTGTCAGTATTACACAGGACCCCATTCACCCGGGTCTCTGTCTCACTTCTGTACAGACCACTACGGCCTGTACGTGATTGTGTGGAGTGTCAACACTCTTTAATCGTTATCGCGTTTACAATTGACAAGAATATTGTTGAAAAATCTCACTCAATGAATACCTACATTACTGAATGTGACGTAGCCAGAATGCACAGTTCATTTAGCTTATTCTTACAGGGAGACTAATTGGCCTATACCTCATGTTAAAATGCCCATTTAAAAATTTTTGTGCCAGACATTTGTTATTTGGGTATTCCATTTTCTGATAGTTGTTTATTCTATTTGGGCTAAACTCAGAATGCAATTATATTAAATGTAGTAGAATCAAATACAGCCATAATCTATATTTATTTGAAGTGTAAACAACATTTCGTCTTAAAATAATAATGTACAAAAATCTTAATTTGTATACGAGAACTGGCGTATAACAATATTGTTATACAGGGTGTTCAGGAGGAATCTACCATACTGCACAAGTCTATTCCTCTCATCAAAGTAATGAAAAAACAAGTTCATATAAACACGGTTTCTGGCATTTTTCGTTGGCGAAACATACAGGGTCAACCGTTTCACCTGAAATTCTTAGGGTGTTAATTGAGTTTGTTGATCAGTTTTATGTAACGAGGTGACAAATATTATAAAACCTGTCCCCGAACTCTTATTTCCAGCAGTTTAGGAGAAAATCGGGGTAAATCAAAACACACTTTTTCTGCGTTTGGACTACAATAATTCCGTTAAATTGCCTATAAAGAAAGATTTAAAATAAACTTTGTAGGGAATATTTTCTAAATAAAACTAAACTAAAAGTAAAATCAAAAACTAAAAGGTTTTTGGAAAGATATTAACTATGGAAAATATTTAAATGAGACATCTTTCATAATTAAAAGACTAAATAGAAGATCGTAAAAGTACAAGAGGTTTAACATTACTCTTATTGGCTACAATCAGAGGGCCGCCAATACAGAAGGCTTTAACTTAAAATGTGCTTTAAAAGATGTTTACTTAACTAAATATTACTTATGGCCAGTTTTTGCAGACGCCTAATCATTGATTTTAGGCGGTAAAATGTTATACTGCTGAATGGTTAAATAAGTTGGTGAATAGCATTGTTACAACATTTGTGTTCGTTAGTATACATTCTCAACACACAATCTTTTTCTTCCTTGCTCACGAGACCCACGGCCGAGCGAAGCGAACAAGAGGAAGGTTGGTGGTTCAGTCAGGTGTCGGTCTGCTAAGGATCACTATCAGATGAGGCGGAGGCGTGTGTGTGTGTGTGGGCGTGAGTAGTGAGTGCCTGTGTCCTGGGTAAAGTCAACAACACCACAGGAGGGGGGGTACAACAGCTGTGGGAGAGGAGTGAGTGAGAGGGGGTGATCGGTCCAAGGTCACACCTCTCCTTGCCGTGCGGCCGCAGCGGAGGCCGACAAGCGACCAAAAGGACAAGCGACAAAATTTTTTCTATTGGAAAACACCAAGTACAAATCAGACGGCAGAATGGCGGTGGGGGCGTGGTTTACGCAACCTCCCCCCTCCAAAGTAAGACAAGCAAAGAGTAGTATCAGGCGCACAGAGGTTGGCAAGAGAATTGGATGATGCTTCCCTCACAGCTGCTTAGGGAGAGGGCGATGAGAGAGGGCGGCGATGTGACGTAAACAGTGTCTGAAAAATGTCAGTGATGAACGTCTCAAGTATCAGGAGAGTAGAGAACAACAATAACATTGGGGCAGAGTGACCATCGCTATCCTGCATTGCTCCCTACGTTGAAGTCGTTGAGAGCCCACCGTACTCACGACGGTGGGACGGTGTATTAGATAAGACAATGAAATTGCAGCCGCATTTTAGTTATCTCTATACACATAAGTTTGTTGTACTTCTTGATTACATATTACATCATATTTTTGCAGTTCAAAAACTGCATTTATCTATTACCAGTCCAATTCTTTTAGTAGCCTATAGACTGCTTTTCCAAAGAAGATCGGTTTTGTGTTTTAAATTTTAAGCTCTCTCCACTTTAACCAATTACTATACAAGAAAATAATGACAATAACAATATCTTATTCAAAAAATTGTAAGAGACATCTCTTGGGATATTTAGGAGTATATTGTTTTAAAATTCTAAATTAATGATATAGCAACGATATCAGATCAGTACCATAATTGGGAAGTAAGAAAATCAATAATTACGTCATTTTACTGCCGTAAGAATTTGTCACAATTCAGCATTGTCAACATTCAGCACAAGCGTATATTGCGTAATTCGGCAGCCGTGTATGTGTATTTAGCGGCGAACAGTGTTTCCAGATTTTACTTAAGAATATATATCAAGTACAATCATTATGGCGGCTATGAATATTGTGCCTGTGTCAGGCCTGTCCGGGGGCTGTGATTACAGAGTCCTGTCACACTCACCGCGTACAGGCGTAGGTTAACGGTTAAAATATATTGTATTTTAACCCTTTATAGGTTATGGTTGAAATATCAACCACCAAGAACTTTCCAGTAACGCACACCTGATTATATGGAATGTTTGATGGAACGCACATGGTTGAAATTTCAACCACCTGATAATAAGGTTCATTTTTGAGTGACCTGCTGAAGGAAAATGGGTTCTATGTCCACAGTATCATTGTATTAGGTAAGGAACATCGGTGCCATTGGTTGAAAGGTTCAGGTTTGAACGTGAACCCATATTATCTCATTGGCCTGTTAAAAGTGGTTGAAATTTCAACCAGTGAGCGTTTGAGCCTGCAGCTTCTATCGAGATAAGGGTAGTTCATCAGGAAATTTTAATCTGGTTTATAACAGGTAATTATTTATAACATGATATATTTTGATACTTGTTTATGGTTAAATTGTCTGCCTTTTAACATGTATATCTAGAGTTTTATCTGAAACTGTCAGTATGAAAATTAAACTTATATATTAAAATTACTCTAACCTCAAATACATCAAGGTTTTCAGTGGTTTATAAATTGATAGTTTTCTTGATATATTTTGGCAATACATATACCAATGAACACAGAAAACATGTGTATTTACAAAATATAATAGCAATACAAGTTAAAATTTTTTGGCTTGCGAGTTATATTTCCCCTAAAATAAATGGTTTGATTAATTTATTTCTAGTTACAGTCCCGTAATACTTAAATATTTAATTAAATGTTTATTACAATATTTTTATAGGAAAGTTTTTTATTTAGTATAGGGAAGTTTTTAATCCAAGCAGATACTTGAGCATAGCCTAGATGAAACAAGGTTTGTTTTAAGGGACGTACTTCTTTGAAACAATACCTCCAAACTAAGCCTACCAAGTGGGGTTTCAAAATATGGGGTTTGGCTTGTAGTGTAACAGGGTCTATGCTCTGTTTTGAAGTTTATGAAGGAAAATCAACCACAAGAGGACGTGAGGAAACTTTAGGAGAAAGTATTATACTGAGATTATCAAAGGCTTTTGAGGGCCTGGGATACTGCCTATTTTTTGACAGATTTTTCTCAACCATCCCATTGTTACAAAAACTGCTAGCTAAATTCTCGTTTATATGTGGTACCATTAGAAATGATAGAAAATTCTTTCCAGGAAGATATGTAAATGAGGTATTATTGGCAGATGTTGGCCTTCATTTTCCTATACCTACGCCAAATCGCCATTGTGCTCGATGTAGTACTAAAGAAAAGCCTAAGAGGTGGCAAATTGAATGCGAGAAGTGTAAAATTGCTTTGTGCATTAATTGTTTTGCGCTCTTCCATAAAGACCAATGAATCTGTCAGAATAATTAATTTACAAAAGTGTAAAATACTACAGAACAAGTCAAAGTTTTTTATTTTTATAAAGAATTCAAAATATGTTAATTTTCTCAATTTTTTAACCTTATAAAGTTGATTAGGGCTTTCTGTTTCAGTTTCTCTTTTAGTAAAATAAAATAATTACTATTAATCCTTCTATCATTAAAATAGGTTTTATTTTGAAAAGAATACACGAACTACTTATCTAACCATATTTTTTTGTATTATTATAAAAACACAACTTCTTTTAGTTAATCTTTATTATATTGTATTAATATACCATTATAAGGCAATTATTATTACATTATATCATAATAAATTATGATATTTTATACACTTCATATGTGTCCCTAATATAGTTATTATGTACAAAATAAACAAATCATCTAACTCAAATAATTTGTTTTTTTATCCACAAAAATGTGGTCGATATTTCAAACCAGTGAACACGGAGGTAAAGCTATTCCCTTAAACGCTCACTGGTTGAAAAATCAACCATAGTGTTAGAGAAAAGTGAAATATATAAGAATATTTCTAACATTTTTAAGAGTAGCCTATTTGTGTATACCACTGACCACAAAAAAAAAGTTTCAGTTCAATATTCCAAACTTTTTTAGGCGTGCACACACTATCCTCTTTCAGGTGGTTGATTTTCCAACCATATGCGTTCCCGGTCAAAATGAGTGACCTATAAAGGGTTAAAGAATGTTTCCGCCCGCGCCGCCTTTCGTGTCCTGTAAACCGCGTGCAGCTCCTGCGGCTCGTGCAGCACCTGCAGCTTCAAGATTCTAGTCCAAAATTATAAACTTTATTATTTATTCTCGTAGACAATTTGTATACTGCAATATGCTTCATATATTCATTTCTTAATCAAATAATATTATATTATAAGGTACGCGACACGTGGTTTGGTTTAAAATGAAAAGAGCAAGGAAGGAAACCTATTGAGAAATGTATTTATTACTTCACTTTGTTTATTATCTATGTCTATTTAGATCTCTCCTTAAACATTTGATAGTGGCCGAAGTGGTTTGAGACATAATAGCGTTACAATTTCACATGAATGTCTATTCAATGCCCACTACTAGTATGCAAACTATCTCTGTGTTTGTATCGTCATGACGCAAAAATACATTGCTTATATTTAAACCTCTTTCCACTAGTCAACAGAGCTGAAATGTTGCATGTAAACTCTAATCCTGTAATGTTTTTTTTTTTAAATATATAACAATTACTTATTTAATTACAACAGCTGTATACCGTTATACATTAGTGTTTAGTAACTGAGTTATTGTTGTGTATGAGTGTAATTTACTTTACTATAACTATTTAACAAAGTAGGATATCGTTTAAAAAGAATATGTTGTGACTGAGATGCTAAAGGCTTATTAAGTCCTCTATAAATTGAACTAATACGCCTCAACTCTAGTTGTATATTTTAGATGACGGATGTTTAAATATATACACCTCAAATAAATAATAAATTGTTAAAAAAACCCTAAGTAATTTTATGGTTCAGACACATTTAATGAACATTTATTTGTTTATGTGACTCTTAACAATTGGAAAATATGTTAACGGATTGAAGTAGCACCATGAACAATGATTATAGACTGGTGTTGTCACTTCTACGATAGGAATCACTTTGTTCCTGCTACATATGTGGTTTTGGTAGTAATACTAACTCATTTCAATACTTACATTGTGACAGTTTTCATCCATATGTAAATCATACATGATACAGTAAAGTTCTTACTTCCCAGTCCATGTTCATGTATTGCTATTTCTTCGGTCCAGTTTAGGAATTACATCAGTATTTATATACCTAATCAGTATCGTAGAACCCATCAGTAAGTAAATGTATGCTATGTCACCTTGACGATTTTCTGTCATTAAAATTGCGTTTATAGTCACTCTCGTGTTGGCTTTGTGAGCCAGAATAAAATCAATTGGTTTGCCTTTTTTCTCATTATGTTTAAATAAGAAGTTTTGTTACCTTTGTTATGCTTTCACTCTAGAAATGTAAACAAATAGAAAATACTGGTTTAAAATAATAAAACATGTGGTCGTTCTGACATAATACGATGTTTAAAAATAGCAATTGAATGCATTTATCCGGCTCTTGGAGCCCACAGTACAGAACTTTTGAAAGACCAGCGGGGCGTAGCCCGAAAGGATTTCCAAAATAAGAATAGGCTTATGTTTTTTCTAGGAATGTCCATCTAAAATTTCAATACAACAGATAGAAATGGTTTTAGCGTGAAAGCGTAACAAACAAACTTACTTTCGCATCTTAATATTAGGATTATGACAAATTGTTTCTTGCATTATTTTACTATATGTATATAATTATGTGTGAAGCTACTGAGTTGTACATAGTTTAATATTGTAGCCTATTACGCATTGAAATAAATCATTCATCTTCTTCTTAATTTATTTTGAAGTGCTAGAGACTTGAATTTGAGTTCGTATTATGTAAACTTTTTGTTGTTTCTTAAGTCTGGTTATATAATATCATAGATTTAAGCAGAGCAATAAAAAGATAATATACTCAGTATAATACGTATTTCTAACTATTTATTTTTCCTCACCAAACCTTTTTAATGGCTATACATACAACCTCCTATTTAAAATAGCATTTTTAAACGTTTATCTTAAAATTTCATTGTTTCGAAAGTAATGTTTTCAGAATTAGCCTAGTTGTGAGTCATTGTTAGACTGGACACGTGTGGCAGGTGGGCCGAGATAGCGAGCTCCTGCGCTGAAATGGTCCCGACAGTTTTACGACGTGGGCTACAGTCCGTTTACCCCTTTATACCGTGGCCCTTGCGCGGTTTGCCCGGCCAGCTGACGAAATTATTCTTAAAGTAAACCCTTCCCAATGTGTGAACCATCCCTCGGAAGAGATAGGCGAGTTGCAGTAGCGTAGCCAGAAATTTTCGTTCGGGGGGGTCCGAAACCGGGGGATCCGGGGGACGTTTTGTGTGTTATTTGCCAATGAATTCACTGGTAAAAGGTAAATACCAAAAATATGGAACTTTAGTAACTACGCCTTATAGAAAGTGGAAAGATGTAATAGACAAATTAAACTCTCACAGCAACTCTAGTACCACAAATTCTCTTGCATAGCTACAGAAACTTTACGAAGTTAGACTAGACGGATTAAATCCATGTTCTTGAATTATGTTTGCCCCAAATGATGTCATTTGAAAACAACTATTGTATTTTTGAGTATTAGCAAGAAAATGTCGTGATTCTTGCGTTTCTCCAGAAAGCAATGATTGCAATGGATCAAGAGGGGGAGTCAGTATTGGCAATTTTACTTTGCCATTAAGACAACACAATCCAAGCGACTCTCCAACAAACTTCAATGCACTACAATGCCCACAAACAACATCCATTGGACCAATAAGTACAGATACATGCGAACTGTAATCATAAGTGCAATCATAACTAAATGATGCTCTATTCAAATCAACAGCTGATGTATTCCTTCTTGCGTGTCGAACTTCATCTAGTTGTTGATCAGTACGATTTGCTCGCCGATTTCGCATAGCCAAGCGAGCTGTTTCACGGGCTTCCTCTCTTTGCTCTTGAGATTGAGAAGCACGAAGTCGGGCCATACCAACACGACGCTCTTGTCGTCCGATTTCACGTTCTTCTTCAGTAGAATTGTTCACAACGTTACGAAGCCTTCTTGCATTACGGCTTTTGTTGAGACAGATTTGATCTTCTGGGTCGCGGCATCTTTATAATAATCCTCTCAATGTTCACAAACACTCGCAAATCGTTTAATTGCGTGCGAAACAAAGTTATCCGAACCGAAAGCAATCCAAGTAATAAGTTGTTTGTCTTTTTTTAAAACCAACATATTATTGCAAAGGTAAAAAAAATCACTTCATGATTGACTGATTATTAAGTAAAACTGAAAGGACAATCTATATGTCCGGTAGCCATGATTTCATTTTGTTTGACTGAGTAATCCAGAAAAATGACACAGGCAGCTGTGAAAGTGTCAATCAAATTTACAGTTGTTTGTTTACATTTTGGAATTCAGGCAATTGTTTATTTCAAGATACAGTTTTTTTTACTCTATGCTTTCAAACTATAGGTTTTAAAGAAATTTAAAAATTAGTAATTAAATGATATAAACATCAATATTTTAATTCAACAGACTTTTACAAGAATTGTACAGTCCTTTTTGTTTACTTCACATGTCAAGTGATCTAATCTTGATCATTTAGTTTCGTTTTTGGTGTTAATTATTGTGATTCATTACTTTAAACTTTTTAAACTTCACAGTCAAACTGTTAATGAGAGATAAACTGTGAGGGTACTTTGGGATTATACCGACCACACCACCCAGACATGAATCGTTATTTTACATTTTGCTTCTACTGATTACTAGATTAGCGTATAGAACAATATTTTCGTCAATATAAAACAGGAATTGTCTTATCGCAAACCCCTCCCCATCCTCAGATAGAGGTCAAAGTAGAGCGGTCTAGTAGATAACGTGATTGCAGAGTCTCGCCGCCCGTTCAGCTGGTTTCGTCGCTTTGTTGTACTTCCGTGTTTTACCTCTACATTTCTCCAAACACAAAAATTCAACAAAAACTAACATTACCAAACTAAAACTAAACTCTTTATTGAAAAAACACTCAAAAATTGTTTTTATTCTTGATCACATTCCGCCACCCAAAATGCGAGTGCCTCCGGCAAGAAAAACATCCCTCGAGATAGTGCCTATCAGTAAAATATCAAATTCTAGAGGGGCTGATCAAAAATATAAATTGAATTGTAATGGAAAGGCAATTATGTACAGTGCAAATCATGTGATGCCGCGCGGCCTGCCGTAATCGGGATTCTCGAGAAAGATAAGATAACAGCGACAAAAATACCGATCACAAAACCTGGAGATTCTTGTAAGTTTGTAGTTTTTGCAATTAAAGAGTTGTTTTTTCGTTCTATCATGTCTATTTCTATAAATTTATATTTTTGTGTTCTTCATACTGGTGTGGTCGGTATAATCCCAAAGTACCACTGTGAGTTTATTTGGATTTATTTATGGATTTTGTCTTATTTTCGGTTCTTCTTACACATGGAATTCAATGCCCAGAAAAGTAGTATAATTATCTTTTTCCAGAAAAAGAGTTGTTTGATCCTGACCTACAATACTTTATAAAGGAACACCGATTACCTCTAGTTGATACAATGAAAATTCTGGGTATTTTTATAGATAATAAGCTTACTTTCAAGACTCATATTAATAAAATATTACAACAATGTCTAAAGGATTTAAATATATTGAAATCCAATTATAGTTTTGCAGAACAAGTGGAGCGCATCCAGAATTTGTACTGCAGATTTACAAAAGTCTTATCAGAAGTAAGTTAGATTATGGTTGCTTTCTTTATGGACACATTGCCAAAGTTGAATTGATTAAACTAGACAATGTTCAAAATCAAGCATTAAGAATTGCACTTGGAGCATTCAGATCTACCCCCATTATAGCTTTGCATGCAGAAGCAGCAATAATACCTTTAAAAGTCTAAGAAGAAAATATGTTTGACTGAAAGATTAATCTACAAGATTATTACTCAATGTAAGCATCCTGCTTATTTCAGTTTGATGTACTTAAACTCGACATATATGGATATGCAGTATTGGGAAAAGAAAGAAGATACCTTTATTTTTACAATAATTTTAAAAACATTTCTCAGTTGAACCCTAATTTCTCTATTAATGAAGAACCTAAAAATCAATGGGATTTTAAAGAACCTCTTTTTATGATTGGCAGTAATGAAAAACCTAGCACCAGTATAAATATAACAGATTACAATGAGTGTACAATTAATAAGAATCTTCAAAATGAAAAAGTCATTTTTCAGGCAATAAGAGAGAAACTTAACACAACATACAAAGACTATCTGTGTGTTTTCACAGATGGTTCAAAAACAAAAGATGGCACGGGGTCTGCCTTTTATATTCCGCTGCTCAATATATCAGGTCAATACTCTTTAAAAACCCGTATTCGTCAAGTTATACAGCCGAACTAATAGCAATTTTAAAATGTATTGAAATATATAAATAATTTAGACTTTAATGATTTTGTTATATTAACAGACTCGCAGGCAGCAGTAAGCGCTATAGAAAACAGCTTCGAAGGTTTATCGAAACAAAATCTATATCTTCTCAATAATATTCAAAATATTAGAATCGAAGAAAAATATTGTACTGCAGTGGATTCCAAGTCACATAGGTATTTCAGGTAATGAAAAAGCTGACAAATTAGCAAAAGAGGCAATCAAAGATGGCACTAAAATAGAACAATTACATATATCCATAGACGATTTCAAAGCGTACAAAAAAAACAATTATACTTCTCAAAAAGTAACGATCTGTTTATGGGAGTAGATAAAGCTCGATGGTAATAAAGAGGTTGTTGTAACGATACCAAAAATATACATAGTTCAAAAATGTTGAAATGAAAAGATGGGAAATAATCAACATTCTAAGACTAAGATTTGGGTCACGCCAATATAAATAAAAACTTATATACTATTGGTCAGTATTTCACTCCACTATGTCTGAGATGTACTTTAGGTCATAATGAAACTTTGGAACATATCTTTTTTACGTGCCCTGCATATGACCATGCTAGAAGCCAAGGTTTAAAATTAATAAAGAATAAGTATGGGATGAATGTTCAAAACTTAACTAAAATTCTCCAGTCAAACGATTTAGAGATTTTTAAAGAATTACTTCAATTTCTGAACTCAATTAAGAAATGTATTTAAAACAATGTAACTATCTGCATATTGGCAACTTAAATGTAACCTGGATAAGGTGCTTCAACCTAAGAAGCCTGATGGACCCTTAGCGAGAAGATAATCTCGATCCTTACAAGAATCCTACGTCAAGAAACAAATAGTACATTGAGGCGGCATGGGATTTCCCGAAGCCTACTAGCCTAGAGCTAACAATTAGAGAAAAAAAAAATTAAAAATAAACATATATTTCTTTTGTCGCATTATATATGTTTACAAAGAACAGCTGATTCAATTTGGACAGACCCTTTCACTTAATAACATATGTTTGCTGTAATGCATTTCTTACGGGTATTTCCGTAACTTTTAGAGACCAGTGGGGCGGAATCCTGAATCGGGAACGGGATAAAAAGTATCCTATGTGTTTCTCCCAGTTCTTAGCTACCTCCCTACCAATTTTCAGCCAAATCGGATCAGCCGTTCTTGACTTATAAATAGTGTAACTAACACGACTTTCTTTTATATTATAGAGATAGACATCGTTCTTTAGCTATTAACTTTCGGTTAACTTTGGTGATTCGTAATTAAAATAAATTATAATTTTTGCAATTTGAACGGTAATTATCTTGTAGTGTTATAAATGATATATGATAATATAACATTTTAAAATGTTATGACTGTAACGTATGCACAGAAAAAAGTAATAATACAAATTACAGAATTTCGTTTTCAATTACGGTTCTGCCAGTGCGGGTTTGCTTGGAATTTTTTGATTGTATATTCAGGTCCGAACTCAGACCGGGTTTTCGTACGATTTCTTCCGGAGCCAGTCACACACGTCTATATGAAGGGACTGTGTCTGGTGAGGGGACACTACGGGGCCCGACCGAATATCTTTACCAGGGATCGCCAAAGCTAAGTACGGCCGTGAGTAAATTGGCCGCGCCGCGCCGCATACCTGTCTCAACAGGAATGGTTCATTCCCCCACCACCCTATCCCTAAAATGTGGATTGAATTAAAAAGGTAATCGGTTATTCATTCGACTAAAATAACCGATTAACGACAAAAATAACTGACTGGTTAGTCGGTTATAAAATCCATTCGGTTATCCCATCACTAGTAGAAGGGATGGTTGTTAATAGCAAGGATCGGACGATGTATTTCTGGTGTAAGATATTTCCAGTTGGCATAGTGGACAAAGTCTATATAAATATACTACATATATATATATATATATATATATATATATATATATATATATATATATACTAATTTTATGTGAAACGGATATTTAGTTATCTAGTGCAAGAAAGCCACACATATTATAAAGTCACAGTTTTCAACAAAATAATCCGTCTTCATAACAGTTTCACAACCTATTCTGTTATTAGGGCCTCTCCTTAACAGATTAAAGAAAATTACGTTGTGTACTTATAAAATTCAAATTGGCTCTCGGCCATCAAGACTATACTTAATGGTTAAGTTAAATGATGGATAGTGGCCTAACTTTAGCTCCTAATATATATTTTGCTAAAACTCTTATTAACAGCTTAGAAAAATTTAATATTCATAGCCCAATTTGCTATCAAAATATCACAAATATCTCAAACAACAAAGCCGTGTCGTCGGCATAAAAGAACGCCCGGTTCCCGACAAAATTGACTTTATCTAGGTTATTCACAAAAGTGAGAAACAGGAGATGACCCCACATACTTCCCTGCAAAACCCCATAATCAGTTTTTTATTTTAGAACTATTCTGGTAAAATATCCTAACTGGATAGCGATCAGTTAGGTGCTTTGCAACCATTTCAGAGCGGTCTTTTTTTAATTTTTAATCAATGAAGCTGTAACATTATCAATGTCAGGAGGCAAGCCGTCCTTCATACCCGTAACAACACGGCCTCAGGAAAACTTTGTTTCCTTTTTAATTTATTTTAATACGTCTTTGCCGGATGTTATTGTACTGACAGAAGTTTGATACACGATTGTGAAATAAATTTGTTTTAAATTAGTGGGTATAACCAGTATTCAAACTGTAATGACAGCTACAGATCAAGTGGAGTGATTGTTTATGTGAGTGAGCGATATGAAACCAGACGATCAGGCGTTTAATATGAAATCAGCCGACGCGCTCAAAAGTCATGTTGACATTGAGTCTGTTGGGCTTTCTGTTGCGATCGTAGCGGTTTAAAGGCTGCATTCGCATTACATTGCGTCTTTCTTGAACGAATAAAAATATCTTATTGTCTTAATCCAAAGATCGGAATTTAGTTGTTACCGGGGATATGAAATTTATGCTATGGTCACGCTCGTCGACAAGTATTTAGCGATTACGTCAAGTAATGGCCTTGAGCAACTGATTGACTCACCCACAGAGGAAATAACTGTTTATATCATATATCTTTAGAACTAGATCAATGTAGCTTTTAATGGCATGTTTTAACTTCTTTCAGACAAGACCATAATGCGGTAGTTTGTAATATGTTATATCCTAATATGTCACTTTGCCTTCTGAATTTAAAAATAAATTAGAGGAGGCCACACACTGGGAAATATAAGCGTTTCACTTCAATTAGGTTTACTAATGTTAAAACCATGTAACTATGCCTTTTACTAAAATTAGAAATTTACAAAAGTATTTATACATATATAGATCCTAGGTTATATAACACATTATCTTTCGCGGTGTCTTCCTCGAAAACATTGGGCACGCTCATACGCAAGCTGACATGCTGGGGGTTTTTACAATTGTTGACGTAGAGCAACTCATATATTAGAAACTTTGTTTGACTGTTAATAAATGTATTTGCTGAATCTTTTTGTTTAATTTATATCTACTTGGTTACACATTAACAATGCACTTTACGTTAACTTACAAAAAACTGACATTTGAAATATTGAGCGTCTAAATAAACCGTCATTTTAATATTGAATAACGAAAGAAAAGAGGTATTGTATTTGTTTCACTGGTATTTTTGTGCATTCTAAGAATCGAATGGTTTCTACTTATGTTTTATGTACTTTCAATAACACCTTCTTATAACTATTGGTCACTTTGATTTCTTAAATGGAACGTAAAATTATCATAGTGCAATTCTACAAAGAGATGAAATGATTTCATAAATCTTTTGTCCTTTATTTTTACAATATTATTTTTACAGAACATAGCACGCTGTATAAAATGTAGGTAGACTTCAATGTTACCAATATATAATAAAAAAGAAGTATCTTTCTTAGATAAGAAAATAAACAAAGAACGGAAGAAATCTTGTTCATACGTCTAGAAACCTTTATTCTTGAACCGGTCTAAGCCCTGTAGAGGCAACTACAAACATTGCTAAAACTAGTACAGTTTCCTGCTCTCCTGATACTTCGGTCCGATCAATCTAATCGCGATAGCTGGGTTGGCAGAGGTTTTGGGACTTGTGATTGATTGATTTGATTTACTAAGGATACTTTTATTTATTAATGTGAATAATTAATTTTTTTCAATATACAGAAGTTTTATATCATAATACTACTGGAAATGACGCAGTAACACGTCTAAATAGTCTTTCGATGGAGCAAGCGCTAGTAGTAAATAAACTATTTCTGAAGTAAATAAACTCGATTGGTTGTTTACCTTCACAACCATTGTTTTCAAATTAAAGGGATAGGGCGTAATGTATTTGTTCTGCTAGCTAGACGCTTGCCACTGCTCAAACTAGCACACAACATGGTACAATTGAATAGCAATATGGCAATAGTAATTAAACAAGAAGAATTAAAGAACCGTCAAAAAGCAGAAGGTTTGAAAGTTACAAACAAACTTTCATACAGCCTAAGTACGTATTTTATAGAAGCCGAATAATAAACGTAAAATTAGCGCTGAGTGAAACCAAAAAAACTAGATTTTCATGAAGCAAAAAATATCCACCATTTGTTTGTTGGTTGTCAACCAACAATCAGTTTTATTAAGTCAAATATCCATTTTTGACTACTTCATGCAATTAAATTAGTTTGCATAATAATCTTTTTATTATAAACATTGCCATAGGAATTTAACATTAATACGAATCACCTTTATTACCATGTCAAAAGTTTGCTGGACAAATATTTAATGAATATAAATACAACAATTTGACTTAGATATTCGTGAGGCGAATCTCATTTAAAGTAATAAATAAGTGTACAATTGTACACAGTTGTATGCAACTCTTCTGATGTGTTTGTGTTAAATATAGTTAATACACGTTAGTACTTTTATTAGCTAAATTGGAAATAATGACCTAAATATCAATACTTGTGGCTCTCATATGGTTCTTATATTATTATAATGATAATTACGTGTGACTCAATATAATAGCTTCCGCCAAACTGAGAACAGAAGTCGAGAGTCCAGTGTCAGTGTCGCGCCAGTTCCCCTCATTTGTAAAAAGAAGTACAGTAAAGATGTCTTATTCTACCAGGTGGAGGGCTAAGAAGCCCTCTCTAACACTTAACCTGGGGACCTACGGCTTAAAGGTGACTTACGAACCACCACCAATGGTCGGGCAGGCGGGCTGCTTGCAAGGACTGGATCTCTCAGCGGTCACCCATCCAAGCAGCAGCCACGCTCGACGTTGCTTGATCCAGTTATCTTGGGATAACCGCTGTACCCGCTACACAGCGCCATTGACAGTAGTTTGGATACACGATTGTGTGAAATAAGTTTGTTTCAATTAGTGGGTATAACCAGTATTCAAACTGTAACGATAGCTTGAATACTTATTTGTAATCGCTTATAAACGGTGGAAAATGACTTCCCTATCAATAACGTTTAAAATACAGATTAAAATTATACTTTAATCCAAAACTTTGTCGTAGGAAGTGTTTTCCCTGGCCCAATAATAAAAAAATTCCTAGCTTACTCCTTTTTTATGTTTTTTAACGGTGTTCAAAATAAGTTAGATTATAAGTTTTAATTCACTAAAATAAATTACAATAAATATGTAATTGTTAAAAATCCACCCAGTTAGAAGCACCAACTTATTCAGTTTAATGACTATAGAAATTAGAAATGTTATGTTCAGAAATAAATATATCGGCGCAGGTTTATTTAATATATGTTTCTTTAAAACACTGCGGCTCATTCAAACTGCCCGCCTCAATAGATCGCCAGTTATTTGTGCTGGAATCGGTGATCGCCAAGGTTCTGCTACCTGAACCTCTATCCATCTCTGCGCGCCTGATACTCAGTTACAGTGAAACATTGAAACGCTGTCTTATCTTGGCTCAATTTCTATTGGTTAGTTGTGACTTAGATATTCGTGAGGCGAATCTCATTTAAAGTAATAAATAAGTGTACTATTGTACAAAGTTGTATGCAACTCTTCTGATGTGTTTGTGTGTTTAAATATAGTTAATACACGTTAGTACTGTTATTAGCCAAATTGGAAATAATGACCTAAATTCCAATACTTGTGGCTCTCATTGTTCTTATATTATTATAATGATAATTAACGTGTTACTCAATATAATAGCTTCCGCCAAACTGAGAACAGAAGTCGAGAGTCCAGTGTCAGTGTCGCGCCAGTTCCCCTCATTTGTAAAAAGAAGTACAGTAAAGATGTCTTATTCTACCAGGTGGAGGGCTAAGAAGCCCTCTCTAACACTTAACCTGGGGACCAACGGCTTAAAGGTGACTTACGAACCACCACCAATTGTCGGGCAGGCGGCTGCTTGCAAGGACTGGATCTCTCAGCGGTCAACCCATCCAAGCAGCAGCCACGCTCGACGTTGCTTGATCCGGTTATCTTGGGATAACCGTTGTACCCGCTACACAGCGCCATTTGACAGTAGTTTGGATACACGATTGTGAAATAAGTTTGTTTCAATTAGTGGGTATAACCAGTATTCAAAACTGTAACGATAGCTTGAATACTTATTTGTAATCGCTTATAAACGGTGGAAAATGACTTCCTATCAAAAACGTTTAAAATACATATTAAAAATATACTTTAATCCAAAACTTTGTCGTAGGAAGTTTTTTTCCGTTCCCAATAATAAAAAATTTCCAAGCTTACTCCTTTTTTATGTTTTTAACGGTGTTCAAAATAAGTTAGATTATAAGTTTTAATTCACTAAAATAAATTACAATAAATATGTAATTGTTAAAAATCCACCCAGTTAGAAGCACCAACTTATTCAGTTAATGACTATAGAAATTAGAAATGTTATGTTCAGAAATAAATATATCGGCGCAGGTTTATTTAATTATATGTTTGTTTAAAACAGAGCGGCTCATTCAAATTGGCCCGCCTCAATAGATCGCCAGTTATTTGTGATGGAATCGGGTATCGCCAAGGTTCTGCTATCCATCTCTGCGCGCCTGATACTCGAAACATAGAAACGCTGCCTTATCTTGGCTTAATTTCTATTGGTTAGTAGAATATTCATAACTCCGTTCTTGATTGGCTATATTTTTGTAATGGGCGGAGTTGTGTCGGCTATTTCTTTATGGGCGGAGTTATGCCGGGCCGCCATTTGGTCGCTTGGGTGGACCCCGGCCGCAGGTGTAGTTTCTAGCAGAGGTCGGGGCAGGATCCCTCTTAACCAGCAGTTTTACAGGAAATCATCTTAGGAAATTGCACCAGTCCATATCATTGCTTTCCCCTACAATTCCATGATGGTTTTGTCCCCCTTTTCTGTTAAATGGATACTGGAAACATGTAAAAAAACATTAGTATCAATCCTATTGAGGACTTTAGATGTTAAGTTTTTTTTAATGTCATCAGGTTGTGATTGGTGATTGGCAATTTCATTTTGCGATTGGATAATGGAATGTGTGAACAAATTGGAGAAGGAGAAGCCGATCTTTTATGCCTTATTCTGCCCCCGTCTAACGGCCCCACTGGCCTGTGCGAGGATATTATTAAACAGAATAAGGAGGAGAGTCGATACGGTAGAAGGTCGATGGTACTAATAAAAAAGTGCAACGGTCAAAAACAGGATTCGAACCTGCGCAATCTCTAACTCGAAGTCCAACGTCTTAGACCGCTCGGCCATCGCCACTCCCATGTGTGATCAAACCGTTTCCTGTGTTTGAGGAATTTAAATTTTATTCCCGGAGTAAATGTATTCTAAGCAAGAAAGGAGGCCGGGACTACAGACCACAGATGGTACTGGTTACTGGGTCAGAAGTTCACGGCCTGTCAGTCATGTCAGTAAACAACCCGGCGTTAATCTGACAGTATCGTGGCTCTACCGATGTAATGTTGACGGTCTGAGATAGTAGATAGGCTGCCCCGCGCCGGCCGCCGTGGTGGACAAGGGAGTGGGTTCTACATATGAGGCTCAGCTCGATTTTATGTCGAAGTTATGTTCTAAAATCTTTTACTTTCCTATGTATCTGTCTGTATGTGTGTGTTTTTTTAAATAACATTTATATCTTTTGAATGGGTAAGATAAAGTTATGAAACTCGAGAATTGTACTAACCTTTAGTAGACCGTGTTGAAAATAAAATACTACCAAAATTCTGGTTACCTGTTTCAAAATGGCGGACGTTGTTTGGTTTTGAGTTATTTTGATGGAATAATTTTGAAACAGGTAAACGGATTTTGTTAATATTTTATTTTTCAAAGGCCTACCAAAGATTCATAACTTTATCTTAACTGGTTCATAAGATATAATTTGTATGATGAAAAACACATACTGACAGATAAGACGGAAAAATAAAGGTTTTAGGACATACATTCATATGATCTTTTCTGCTCATTTTATGTGTAGAACCAAATCCCAAAGTATTGGAACACTTTTAACTGAACACTCTGTATAACCGTTTTAAGAGAATAGAATTATAGGTGCTGTGTCTTCATGTGTTACAAATGACCTTGTGATCGAGTGACACACCCAAAATACCGTACCAAAAAAACTGCTGGTGCATCTAAAAATGTTCTGTTTTGAAATCTATAAAATTCCGTAGGCATGGCCTCTTCCACAAATAAAAAGGATATTTCATTTACTATGTTCAACTAAAAAACTTAATATTTTTAATGGAATGTCGTGTGAAAACCGGTGAAATGGTCCGCAACACGGGAGGGGGGGGCGGCGCTATTATTTAATTAGGAACACATCTCGGTTCACAAATGCGCTCACTATCTAAACAAGGGCCCTCATGTTGAAGTATGCGGGCGTGTCCTGGGCCCGGCGCGGCGCCCGGTCGACCGCAACAGCAGCGCCGTGACTCGGCCCTCATTAGCTATTAGTGACTCGGCCGTGTCTACTGGAGGGTACATGCTTGTCACCACCCGTACAACATTACCGAGTTATCGTGATTCAAACGCTTAATGGGATTTGATCATTGTACTAGACAGTTATTAATTTTGATGGGAGGGGGTGATAAGAGGGAAGGAGGATGGGAGGGAGAGGGGGAATAAAATTTACTGCCTAAATTTAAATAAACAAAACAGGTAATTGCACCTCGGGGACACGCTCGACGACTGAGAGGTCTGAGTGCATGGGCATACACGAGAGACTGGAAAACTGGCTTCCACCGCACGTCCTAGGCGCTTGCTGGACGCGGCCCAAGTGTATTTCCAGGGAGGCATAAACCACGGACGGAGCCACGTTTCGCTCTCTACATTTCGTGAATTGTCCGGGCTTTCATTTTTGCGAGCTACTTACTTCGGATAGCTAGTAAACCTCCCGTCCAAACATTGTTCTATTGGTGTTTTACCTTCCTGTTGTAGAGATTTAGGGTTTGATTATTTCTGGCTAACGTTAGTTATAGTATAACGTTTGTATCAGTCACATTAGCGAATTAGTTGTGTATTATTTCTTTTAATTCTCTCTTGATAGCGCGAGTTAATTAATAAAATAAAGTAAATCATCACGTTGTAAAGGGCTGATTAACATAATTGCGTTTAAGATTAATCAAATACTATAACCATATTAACTAATATAATGGATATGTTATGTGCAAATGAACATAATAAATACGAAGGGTAAAACAGTACTGTGAGCATTATGACGCCGTTCGGGAGATAATTAGCGCGCGCGCTCGCACCAGCAATCTAAACCTCGAAGGTTGAACTGCCCTTTAGATGTATCGATAAATTACAATTAGGCTATAAAATGTCAGTGTAAATAGATTTCACAAGGTTCACACTTCAAGGACACGCGATGTTGATTGATGAAGCATTCATTGATTTTGCAGGGATACAGAATACAGACCCTTAACAAACTCCCTCGCTGGTCGACCGACCCTCGACCTCGGCCAGCAGGGAAGAGGAAAGGCTAGAGCGGCCGTGGTGTAAACAAGGCGAGCCCGAGGTATGTGAGTGGTGCAGTGCAGTCACTCATGGTCTGATGTAAGCCTTACACAATCCGGCTCTCCCCTCGGCCATTGTGTCCGGTCCGGCGCTGATCAGTCGACTAGATCGCTATCTCCCCGGCACAACTGCATGGCATTCTTCAAGTGTCCACCGAAAAGGCACTAGGATGTTGGTGCAAAAATAAATCTGGAATGTTAAATCGAACACGCACATGTTTTACTCAATACAACGCTTTTATAAGTTTCTATTATTACTTTTATATGAAGTTTTCACCTACTTTTATATCAGTATGTACCTATTGTGTTATCAGAGAGAAGGTGTTGTTCAATTTTGTCCTAAACCCTCTAAACTCGTATTCTTATTAATCTTTCATCGGAAGCCTTGTTATTATTAGAATTGTTGTCATAATAAAAAAGAAACTGTCAATGTTTTTAAGTGCACAGCTTCTCACTGCGTCGACAGTATTTCAGCCTTGTTATAGAGAAGACCATGTTAAATCGTAATCTACCAGTAATGCAGTTTGCTTATACAGTTTAGTTTAGAGAGCTGTTCAGTGATTGGTCAAAGCTATACCAATACTACTTTTAAAAAAAAAACACAATTGATAGCCTGTGTTAAAGAGGCCATTTTTGTTTAGTTTAAGCTTCGACGAATCATGATACACTTCCGCTTGTATAAGTGGATTTGCAGTGCTGGTAAGTTTTGGAATCTGTTAACTTAAAACTGCGCTCCACGCGAATATTTTATATTTTTTCTGAAATAATCGTCCAACTAAAGTCTCTGCAAGTTTCTCTTGAACCTGTTCGGTCGACGAAGGTCGCAGCAGAGTGTGGGTGACGTCAACTACAGACCAGCGGCCAGTATCAAGATAAGGGAGTGGGAGACCCAAGTTGAATGCAGTCAGTGGCCAGTGGAGAATAGTCCATTGTATAGTTATCTGGGTCCATTACAGTTATCGTACCGGCCGCCGACGCATCCTCCTCAGTCGTCCCCTTGTGCCATCCTGAGCACGCACACATGTGTGCAGATATCCTTCCTTCATCCTTAGTACAAAGTGTCCTAATAACTTTAACACACCACGCATGGCCAATCATCTAACTCTAATTTTATACATACATTTTGACACTACACTTCTGCTCCATTCATCGCCAAACTTTTTTTCCCCACCTCAAATTAGAAGAGCAAGTCTTCTGATTGTTGCGGTTCCTCCCATTTATAAGCCCCATAAAACTTAACGTTCACCGCTATAAAAAAAAAACGCGTTTCTAACACGAAAACAGCGTTTCAAAAACGAGTGTTAAATTTGTTTTAAAACCACAGGAACAGCGAATTGTTTAAATTTCATTTGGTAAGAGTAGCCGTTGATGAGATGAAACGGCCCCGCATCTTATAGGGCCAAACTTTCATGTAACTACCGTCCTGTGTTCTCCTGGTTCGGTAGTTATTTCCTCTGCCTCTTGTCCTCGCGTACGTAGTGAACGTCCCATATTTAAACCATTTAATATAATTTATAACATACCAATATGACGTTTTGTTTCTAAAATGTAAGAGACCCCCCCTTTTTTTGGCAGAGTATACAGTTGCAAATCTTTTAAAAACAACAGGCCTGCACGACCCTCTTAATAATTAATTTTGGCAATGATGCATATCACTCTTAGAACCAACAACCCTCTCGTTTTTGAAGGTTGAAACGGTCTTAAAAAAATTGGTTACCTCACTTGCACATTGCATCCCACAGCACCTGGTCCGTAGGTGAAGATGTGGATAGATCAAAAGCCATAATAAGCCGTCATCATCAACCTGAATTACGGCAGTACTTAGATAAAACCCCAAC
>NW_025782715.1:0-30868 GCF_021130785.1 Homalodisca vitripennis
CCAGGATCGTAGCTAAACCCCCGAAGAATCGAAAAAAAATTAAATTTCCGAAAAAAAGGTCCAGTCACTTTTTCTTGTATCTCTAAGGGTTTTACCACAAAACCCTTAAAAAATAAAACATTTTAATCTGGAAAATTCTTTTAAAGGGGTCTTAATCCCAACCCAAATGCGGGGACATAATTTCCCCGAATACCGCTTACCCCAATTTGCAAGCGTACATCAGGGGGCCCCCGGGGGCTCCCCCCCAGCGACCGAAGGCGAGCCCCCCAATATATACACCGCATAGTAACTGCTGCTACTACTGATAGGGTAAACAAATTTAACCCACTTCTAGAAGTGCTGGAAACACCAATTTTCCCCCCCTAGGGGGATCTTCAAACCACCGGGGGAAAAGTCAAAAAACCGGGGAATTTTTTTAATTTTTTGAACCCCAAAAAAAAATTTTCGCAAGTGACCCCCTTTTTTTTTCCCTTGCAGGCTTTTTTTAAAACCCGATGGGGGGCGAACCTTTTGGCTTTTTCGATCTGACAAAAATTTATGGTCAGGAATGAAGTGAACTAAAAAAAGGGGCAGTGACTTTTTGTTAAAAACTCCATGGTTTTTGGCCAAAAAAACGCATTAATTTAAAAAATTTTTGAAATTTTCGCCAAAAATTTTAAAACCTTTGGGGCTGATAGGGGGAAAAAACGGTTGGTCTAGCTAAAAAAAAATTTTTTAAAGGGGGAATTTAGAAATTTGTATCAACAAAAAAGGTCAGTAACTTTTTGCCCTACTCAAGGTTTTGCCCCATAACGCTTTTTAAAGTTTTTGTTTTTTTTAGTTTTACGTAGATATTTTTTTCTGGGTTTTTTTTTGCGGAATTTGGGGTTTTTGGGAGAAAAAAAATGATTTTAACAAAAAGGGGTTTTCAAAAAAAATTTAGCATTTTACTCTATTTTTTTGGGGTTTGGCCGAAAAAAGTGATTATTTTTAAAATTTTTACAAAAAAAATTTCCTTTTGGGCTGTTTTGGCCGAACCTTGGCCCTAGCTTAAATGTAAATTTTTTTAATAGCTTTTTTATAGAACTAAAAAATAAGGTTAGCAGCTTTATATCTTTATTTTCCTAAGCCTGTAAATGCTCTAAAAGGCAAACTTTTCGTAATTTTTTGGGGGTTTTTAAATTTGCAATATTTTTTGTGGATTCATTGGTTCCAGATTGACCTTTTTTTAAATAATTAAGAGTGACTAAAACCCCCCCCACTCGGGGTTGGCTGACGTTAGTGAAGTCAAAAGTAGATAGGGGCAAAAATTTTTTATTAGTTCAGAAAAAAACACCCTCTAAAATAGCCCCCGGGGTGTCATTAAAACCCCTTGTAACATTAACCCCCCCCCCCCGGGGGGAAATTTTTCTATCCGGGGGAAATCCTGCCCCAAATTTAAAAACCCCCGATTCCTTTCCCCCCCCTTTAAAATTTTAACCCCCCCCCCCCCCCGGGAAAATTTCCTGGCTGACAAGTTAAACTCTGGCCAGATTAAACCCCCTCACTTTAAAAAAAAATGCTGGTTTTTGGGGGTTTTTTAAATTTCCTAAACATTCACATACCCCCCAGTGAGCTTTTTTCCGCCCCGTACGGTAAACCAGAGCGTACTAAAATCGAAAGAACGAAAGAAAAATTAAATTTCCGAAAGAAAGGTCCAGTCCTTTTTTTGTATCTCTAACGGGTTTGCCAAAAATTTCTTTAAAGTCAAAACAATGTTTAAATCGGAAAATTTGATTTTAAAGGTTTTTTTTAATCCCTCCCTTTTAATGTCGGACATAAAAATTTCCCGAATACCGTTTCCCCCCCAATTGCAAGCGACATCATGGGGGCCTGGGGCGTACCCCCCAGCCGAAAGCAGTCAAATATTTACACCGCATGTGTAACTGACTGACTGACATATAGATACAAATTCTAACATAGTTCTAGAAGTGCTGGAAAACTTGAAATTTTGGAACGCAGGTTACCTTTCACAATATGACCCGGAGGAAAAGTCTGAAAACCGGACTTTTTTACTTTTAAACCCCTCAAAAAAAATTCCTCAAAAATCGCGCATTTCTTCACCCCTGCAGGCATTTCTTGTAAGCCTGATAGCGGGTGAACCGTTGGAGCTAGCTTCGATCTGACGAAAAATCGTTTAGTCAGGAATGAAGTGAACTACAAGAAAGGTCTAGTGACTTTTGGTCCTATCTCGTGTGGTTAAAGCCACAAAAACACGGAAATGTTTGACATTCCAGAGATTTTTTCGCTTAAAATAAAGTTTCGAGCCCGATAGTGGCCGAACGGTAGGTCGTAGCTCAAATCTGATTGACCCATCAAAATTAGCAAATTACGTTATCTACAGAAAAGGTCCAGTGACTTTTTTCCCTATCTCCATTGGTTTGGCCGAAAAACGTGATTATGTGCAATTTTTTTTGTAAATTTTACGTGAAAATTTGATTATGGGGTCGATAGCGGCGTAACCATTGGTCGGAGGTCAAAAATAAAACAAAGATTAGATTTAGGAAAATAATGTGATCTACAAAAACGGTTAAGTAATTTTTTACTCTATTTTCATTAGTTTGGGCCGCAAAACGCGATTAAGTTAAAAATATTTGGACATTTTCGCCTAAAAATTTACATTCCGGGCTTGATAGCGTCTAAAACTGGTTGGTCGTAGCTCAAAACAAATTTTTAACAGCATTTATGAAATTGCGTGATCTACAAAAAATGTTCAGTAAACATTTTGCCCTATCCTCAACGGTTTGGCCGCATAACGCGTTTTAAAAGTATTGATTTTTATGTTTTACGTGATATTTTTAAACTGCACACAGTGCAGTCTTTTGTCACTATACTCTGTACTGCCTAAATTATAGGTTCGTTAGCTTAAAATCTGATGGCATAATCGAAAGAGAAAAATTAAATTTCCGACAAGAAAGGTCAAGTCACTTTTTCTCGTATCTAACGGTTTATCTAAATACTTATACAGCCGCATGTGTAACTGACTGACTGACATATAGATACAAATTCTAACATAGTTCTAGAAGTGCTGGAAACTTGAAATTTGGCACGCAGGTAACCTTTCACAATATGACCCGGAGGAAAAAGTCTGAATAACCGGACCTTTTTTACTTTTAAACCCCTCAAAAAAATTCCTCAAAAATCGCGCATTCTTCACCCCTGCAGGCATTTCTTGTAAGCCTGATAGCGGGTGAACCGTTGGAGCTAGCTTCGATCTGACGAAAAATTCGTTAGTCAGGAATGAAGTGAACTACAAGAAAGGTCTAGTGACTTTTGGTCCTATCTCGTGTGGTTAAGCCACAAAACACGGAAATGTTTGACATTCCAGAGATTTTTTTCGCTTAAAATAAAGTTTCGAGCCCGATAGTGGCCGAACGTAGTAGGTCGTAGCTCAAATCTGATTGACCCATCAAATTAGCAAATTACGTTATCTACAGAAAAGGTCCAGTGACTTTTTTCCCTATCTCCATTGGTTTGGCCGAAAAACGTGATTATGTGCAATTTTTTTGTAAATTTTACGTGGAGAAAATTTTGATTATGGCGGTCGATAGCGGCCCGTAATCCATTGGTCGGAGGTCAAAATAAAACAAAGATTAGATTTAGGAAAATAATGTGATCTACAAAAAACGGTTTAAGTAATTTTTTTACTCTATTTTCATTAGTTTGGCCGCAAAACGCGATTAAGTTAAAATATTTGGACATTTTCGCCTAAAAATTTACATTCCGGGCTTGATAGCGGCGCTAAACGGTATGGTTCCACCGTAACTCAAATAAACAAATTTTAAACGGGATTTAGGAAATCACGTGATCTACAGAAAAGGTTCAGTGACTTCGGGAGTTGGCTGAGCGTTAGCTAAGCGTCAATAGTTAGATAGGGACAGAGGAATATTTATTATGTTCACAGACACAATACCCTCTAAAAAACAAAGGCCCAAGTGTGTCATTAACCCCGGGTAATATTAACCCCCCCCCCCGGGGGATTTCCTAGGTATGACCTGATAACCTCCTGTACATTCAACCCCCTGATGTGTTAACCCCCCTGGTAACATTAAACCCCCCCCAGGGAATTTCCTGCCATGACCTCATGTCCGAATTTTACCAGTCACCAAATCTCTTAACCCCCCCCCCTGGGACAATCCTGGTATGACCAGATAACCCCCTGGAGACTTATCCCCCGGTAACGTTAACCCCCCCTGGGAATTTGTTCATATGACCAGACAATATCCTGACGAAATTAAACCCCCTCTTGTCTTAACCTCCTTAACATTAATCACCCACCCAGGGAATTTCACGCCTTGACTAGATAGTCTCCTGGTGATATTAAACCCCCTGTTCGACTTAAAATACTGCCTTGAGGTCGGTTTTTATTATGTTTATACTAAACAATTCAAGATAGCTGACCCGTGCAGACTTTTCTCCCGAGCTCATTTCTGGCTAAACCATAGGTCGTAGATCAGATCTGAGGGCACAATCGAAAGACAAAATTAAATTTCCAACAAGAAAGGTCCAGTCACTTTTTGTCGTATCTCTAACGGTTTAACCGCAAAAATGCCCTCAAAGTCAAAAGTTTTTACGAATCCGGAAAAAAATCTATGAAAAAGGTCAATTTTTAAATCCCTTGTCATTTACTTAATGTCCCGGACTTAACCAGTCACCGAATTCCGCTTATCCCCGAATTTGCAAGCGTTTACTTTGGGGGCCTGGGGGCGTAGCCCCCAGCGAGCCGAAGGCGAGTCCCATATATATACAGCCGCATATGTAACTGACTGACTGACTCACTGATAGGGTATACAAATTCTAACCCACTTCTAGAAGTGCTGGAAACACCGAATTTTGCACACACCTAGCTGGAGTCTTCAAACCACCGGGAAAAGTCTGAAAACCGGAATTTTTTAATTTTGAACCCCTCAAAAAAATTCGCTAAGTGACCCCTTTTTACCCTTGCAGGCTTTTCTTTAAAACCCGATAGCGGGCGAACCGTTTGTGCTAGCTTCGATCTGACGAAAAATTCATGGTCAGGAATGAAGTGAACTACAAAAAAGGTCCAGTGACTTTTTGCTCTAACTAAACTCCATCGGTTCGGCCGCAAAACGCGATTACATTTAAATATTTTGAAATTTTCGCCTAAAAATTTACCTTTCGGGCTAGATAGCGGCTAAACGGTTGGTCGTAGCTCAAAACAAATTTTCAATGGGATTTAGCAAATTGTGTGATCTACAAAAAAGGTCATGTAACTTTTTGCCCTATCATCAACGGTTTTGGCCGCATAACGCGTTTTAAAGTATAGATTTTTTACGTTTTACGTGAGATATTGTTTTCTGGGTTCTGTGTTAGCGGAACGTTTGAGGTTAGGGTAGAATAAAAATCGCATTTTAATACGAAACAATGTGGTCTACAAAAAAGGTCTAGTAACATTTTACTCTATCTTTTATGGTTTAGCCGTAAAACGTGATTATGTTGAAAATTTCACTTAAAAACTTACCTTCCGGGCTAGATTATGGCCGAACCGTTGGCCCTAGCTTAAATGTAAAATTTTTTGTAACTAGCTATTGATAGGATCTACAAATAAGGTTCAGCAGCTTTATATCGTTTATCTTTCCGTAAGCCTGGTAAATGCTCTAAAAGGCAAATTCTTTGTCGTCAATTTTAGGGGTTTTAAATCTTGCAACTATAATTAGTGCGATTCATGCTGGTTCCAGATTGACCTTGTATTAATACGTTAACGAGTGACTAAAACCCCCCCTCCACATCGGGAGTTGGCTGATCGTTAGTGAAGCTTCAAAAGTAGATAGGGACAGAGTTCTTTTATTACGTTCAGACACAACACCCTCTAAAATAGACCCACGTGTGTCATTAACCCCTTGTAACATTAACCCCCCCCCCGGGAATTTGTTCATATGACCAGGCAATATCCTGACTAAATTAAACCCCCTGATGTCTTAACCCCCTTTAACATTAATCTCCCCCCCCGGGAATTTCCTGGCATGACAAGATAAACCTCTGAGCAAATTAAACCCCCTAAACAACTTAAAAATAATGACTCAGGGTTGGGTTTTTGTTATATTTACACTAAACAGTTCACAATAGCCCACCAGTGCAGTCCTTTCTTCACAGCTCCGTACTGGCTAAACCAGACGTCGTAGCTAAAATCAGACACCAGAATCGAAAGATAAAATTAAATTTCCGACAAGAAAGGTCCAGTCACTTTTTCTTGTATCTCTAACGGTTTAGCCACAAAATGGCTTTAAAGTCAAAACTATGTTTAAATCTGGAAAATTCGATTAAATGGGTCTTCTTTTAACTCCCAGATCCCTATTCTAATGCTCGGACATAAACTTTACCCGAATACCGCTTATCCCCGAACTTGCAAGCGTACATCATGGGGGCCTGGGGGCGTAGCCCCCAGCGAGCCGAAGGCGAGTCTAATATACTTATACAACCGCATGTGTAACTGACTGACTCACTCACTCACTGACCAGATCATACTAATTCTAACCTACTTCCAGATGAGTTAGAGACTTGAAATTTGGTACACAGATAGCTTTCCACGTGTAACCACCAGGAAAATCCCGAAAAGTGAGAATTTTTCATTTTCAACCCCTCAAAAAAAATTCCCAAAAAATCGCGCATTCTTCACCCCTGCAGGCATTTTTTGTAAGCCCGATAGCGGGCGAACCGTTGGAGCTAGCTCGGATCTGACGGAAAATTCATGGTCAGGAATGAAGTGAACTACAAAAAAGGTCTAATGACTTTTTGCTCTATCTTCCATGGTTAAGCGACAAAACGCTCGAACATTTGAAATTCCAGAGATTTTTTCGATAAAAATAATGTTTCAAGCCCGATAGCGGCCGAACCGTTGGTCGTAGCTCAAATCTGATTGACCCATCAAATTAGCAAATTGCGCGATCTACAGAAAAGGTCCAGTAATCTTTTGCCCTATCTCGATTGGTTTGGCCGAAAAACGTGATTATGTACAATTTTTGTTGTAACTTTTACGCGAAACTTTTGTTTTTGGGGTCGATAGCGGCGAAACCATTGGTCGGAGGTCAAAATAAGACTAACGTTTTATTTAGGAAATAAGATGACCTACAAAAAAGGTCCAGTGACTTTTTACTATATTTCCCTTAGTTTGACCGCAAAACGCGATTAAGTGAAAATATTGGACATTTTCGCCTAAAAATTTACATTCCGGGCTTGATAGCGGCTAAACGGTTGGTCGTAACTCAAAAACAAATTTTAAACGGGATTTAGGAAATCACGTGATCTACAGAAAAGGTTCAGTGACTTCGGGAGTTGGCTGAGCGTTAGCTAAGCGTCAATAGTAGATAGGGACAGAGGAATATTTATTATGTTCACAGACACAATACCCTCTAAAAAAGGGCCCAAGTGTGTCATTAACCCCCGGTAATATTAACCCCCCCCCCCCGGGGATTTCCTGGTATGACCTGATAACCTCCTGTACATTCAACCCCCTGATGTGTTAACCCCCCTGGTAACATTAAAACCCCCCCAGGGAATTTCCTGCCATGACCTCATGTCCGAATTTTACCAGTCACCAAATCTCTTAACCCCCCCCCCCTGGGAAGATCCTGGTATGACCAGATAACCCCCTGGAGACTTATCCCCTGGTAACGTTAACCCCCCTGGGAATTTGTTCATATGACCAGACAATATCCTGACGAAATTAAACCCCCTCTTGTCTTAACCTCCTTAACATTAATCACCCACCCAGGGAATTTCTCGCCTTGACTAGATAGTCTCCTGGTGATATTAAACCCCCTGTTCGACTTAAAATACTGCCTTGAGGTCGGTTTTTATTATGTTTATACTAAACAATTCAAGATAGCTGACCCGTGCAGACTTTTCTCCCCGAGCTCATTTCTGGCTAAACCATAGGTCGTAGATCAGATCTGAGGGCACAATCGAAAGACAAAATTAAATTTCCAACAAGAAAGGTCCAGTCACTTTTTGTCGTATCTCTAACGGTTTAACCGCAAAAATGCCCTCAAAGTCAAAAGTTTTTACGAATCCGGAAAAAAATCTATGAAAAAGGTCAATTTTTAAATCCCTTGTCATTTACTTAATGTCCGGACTTAACCAGTCACCGAATTCCGCTTATCCCCGAATTTGCAAGCGTTTACTTTGGGGGGCCTGGGGGCGTAGCCCCCAGCGAGCCGAAGGCGAGTCCCATATATATACAGCCGCATATGTAACTGACTGACTCACTCACTGATAGGGTATACAAATTCTAACCCACTTCTAGAAGTGCTGGAAACACCAAATTTTCCACACACGTAGCTGGAATCTTCAAACCACCGGGAAAAAGTCTGAAAACCGGAATTTTTTAATTTTGAACCCCTCAAAAAAATTCGCGAAGTGACCCCTTTTTGCCCTTGCAGGCTTTTCTTTGAAGCCCGATAGCGGGCGAACCGTTAGAGCTAGCTTCGATCTGACGAAAAATTCATGGTCAGGAATGAAGTGAACTACAAAAAAGGTCTAGTGACTTTTTGCTATATCTCCATCGGTTTGGCCGCAAAACGCGATTAGATTAAAATATTTTGAAATTTTCGCCCAAAAATTTACCTTTCGGGCTCGATAGCGGCTAAACGGTTGGTCGTAGCTCAAAACAAATTTTCAATGGGATTTAGTAAATGGCATTATCAACAAAAAAGGTCCAGTAACTTTTTGCCCTACCCTCAATGGTTTGCCCGCATAACGCGTTTTAAAGTATTGATTTTCTAAGTTTTACGTGAGATATTGTTTTCTGGGCTCCATTGCAGACAAAAAATTAGTTTTAGGCCAGATAAAAAATTTGATTTTGATACTAAATAATGCGATCTACAAAAAACGTTTAGTCACTATTTACTCTATCGTTCATGGTTTGGCCGTAAAACGTGATTATGTTGAAAATTTCACTGAAAACTTACATTCTGGGCTCGATATTGGCCGAACCTTTGGCCTTAGCTTAAATGTAAAATTTTTTCTAACTAGCTATTGATAGGATCTAAAAAATAGGATCAGCAGCTTTCTATCGTTTATCTTTCCTTAAGCCTGATAAATGCTCTAAATGGCAAATTCTTTCTCGTAACTTTTAGGTGTTTTAAATTTTGCAACTATAATTAGTGTGATTCATGCTGGTTCCAGATTGACCTTGTATTACTACGTTAAAGAGTGACTAAAACCCCCCTCCACGTCCGGAGTTGGCTGAGCGTTAGTGAAGTTTCAATAGTAGATAGGGACAGAGTGTTTTTTAATTATGTTCACAGACACAACACCCTCTAAAATAGGCCCACGTGTGTCATTAACCCCTTGTAACATTAATCCCCCCCCGGGAATTTTCTCGTATGACCAGACAATATCCTGACTAAATTAAACCCCCTGATGTGTTAACCCCTCCCCTGGTAACATTAACCTCCCCCCCCGGGAATTTCCTGGCTTGACTAGATAAGCTCCTGATGATATTAAACCCCCTGTTCGACTTAAAACACTGCCTGAAGGTCGGTTTTCATTATTTTTGTACTAAACAATTCACGATAGCTGACCAGTGCAGACTTTTATCCCGAGCGTTTTACCGACTAAACCAGAGATCGTAGCTCAAATCCGAGGGTAGAATCGAAAGACAAAATTAAATTTCCGACAAGAAAGGTCCAGTCACTTTTTCTTGTATCTCTAACGGTTTAGCCACAAAATGGCTTTAAAGTCAAAACTATGTTTAAATCTGGAAAATTCGATTAAATGGGTCTTCTTTTAAACTCCCAGATCCCTATTCTAATGCTCGGACATAAACTTTACCCGAATCACCGCTTATCCCCGAACTTGCAAGCGTACATCATGGGGGGCCTGGGGGCGTAGCCCCCAGCGAGCCGAAGGCGAGTCTAATATATATACAACCGCATGTGTAACTGACTGACTGACTCACTCACGTATACTAATTCTAACCTACTTCCAGATGAGTTAGAGACTTGAAATTTGGTACACAGATAGCTTTCCACGTGTAACCACCAGGAAAATCCCGAAAAGTGAGAATTTTTCATTTTCAACCCCTCAAAAAAATTCCCAAAAAATCGCGCATTCTTCACCCCTGCAGGCATTTTTTGTAAGCCCGATAGCGGGCGAACCGTTGGAGCTAGCTCGGATCTGACGGAAAATTCATGGTCAGGAATGAAGTGAACTACAAAAAAGGTCTAATGACTTTTTGCTCTATCTTCCATGGTTAAGCGACAAAACGCTCGAACATTTGAAATTCCAGAGATTTTTTCGATAAAAATAATGTTTCAAGCCCGATAGCGGCCGAACCGTTGGTCGTAGCTCAAATCTGATTGACCCATCAAATTAGCAAATTGCGCGATCTACAGAAAAGGTCCAGTAATCTTTTGCCCTATCTCGATTGGTTTGGCCGAAAAACGTGATTATGTACAATTTTGTTGTAACTTTTACGCGAAACTTTTGTTTTTGGGGTCGATAGCGGCGAAACCATTGGTCGGAGGTCAAAATAAGACTAACGTTTTATTTAGGAAATAAGATGACCTACAAAAAAGGTCCAGTGACTTTTTACTATATTTCCCTTAGTTTGACCGCAAAACGCGATTAAGTGAAAATATTGGACATTTTCGCCTAAAAATTTACATTCCGGGCTTGATAGCGGCTAAAACGGTTGGTCGTAACTCAAAACAAATTTTATAAACGGGATTTAGGAAATCACGTGATCTACAGAAAAGGTTCAGTGACTTCGGGAGTTGGCTGAGCGTTAGCTAAGCGTCAATAGTAGATAGGGACAGAGGAATATTTATTATGTTCACAGACACAATACCCTCTAAAAAAGGCCCAAGTGTGTCATTAACCCCCGGTAATATTAACCCCCCCCCCGGGGATTTCCTGGTATGACCTGATAACCTCCTGTACATTCAACCCCCTGATGTGTTAACCCCCCTGGTAACATTAAACCCCCCCAGGGAATTTCCTGCCATGACCTCATGTCCGAATTTTACCAGTCACCAAATCTCTTAACCCCCCCCCCTGGGAAGATCCTGGTATGACCAGATAACCCCCTGGAGACTTTATCCCCCGGTAACGTTAACCCCCCCTGGGAATTTGTTCATATGACCAGACAATATCCTGACGAAATTAAACCCCCTCTTGTCTTAACCTCCTTAAACATTAATCACCCACCCAGGGAATTTCTCGCCTTGACTAGATAGTCTCCTGGTGATATTAAACCCCCTGTTCGACTTAAAATACTGCCTTGAGGTCGGTTTTTATTATGTTTATACTAAACAATTCAAGATAGCTGACCCGTGCAGACTTTTCTCCCGAGCTCATTTCTGGCTAAACCATAGGTCGTAGATCAGATCTGAGGGCACAATCGAAAGACAAAATTAAATTTCCAACAAGAAAGGTCCAGTCACTTTTTGTCGTATCTCTAACGGTTTAACCGCAAAATGCCCTCAAAGTCAAAAGTTTTTACGAATCCGGAAAAAAATCTATGAAAAAGGTCAATTTTTAAATCCCTTGTCATTTACTTAATGTCCGGACTTAACCAGTCACCGAATTCCGCTTATCCCCGAATTTGCAAGCGTTTACTTTGGGGGCCTGGGGGCGTAGCCCCCAGCGAGCCGAAGGCGAGTCCCATATATATACAGCCGCATATGTAACTGACTGACTCACTCACTGATAGGGTATACAAATTCTAACCCACTTCTAGAAGTGCTGGAAACACCAAATTTTCCACACACGTAGCTGGAATCTTCAAACCACCGGGAAAAGTCTGAAAACCGGAATTTTTTAATTTTGAACCCCTCAAAAAAATTCGCGAAGTGACCCCTTTTTGCCCTTGCAGGCTTTTCTTTGAAGCCCGATAGCGGGCGAACCGTTAGAGCTAGCTTCGATCTGACGAAAAATTCATGGTCAGGAATGAAGTGAACTACAAAAAAGGTCTAGTGACTTTTTGCTATATCTCCATCGGTTTGGCCGCAAAACGCGATTAGATTAAAATATTTTGAAATTTTCGCCCAAAAATTTACCTTTCGGGCTCGATAGCGGCTAAACGGTTGGTCGTAGCTCAAAACAAATTTTCAATGGGATTTAGTAAATGGCATTATCAACAAAAAAGGTCCAGTAACTTTTTGCCCTACCCTCAATGGTTTGCCCGCATAACGCGTTTTAAAGTATTGATTTTCTAAGTTTTACGTGAGATATTGTTTTCTGGGCTCCATTGCAGACAAAAAATTAGTTTTAGGCCAGATAAAAAATTTGATTTTGATACTAAATAATGCGATCTACAAAAAACGTTTAGTCACTATTTACTCTATCGTTCATGGTTTGGCCGTAAAACGTGATTATGTTGAAAATTTCACTGAAAACTTACATTCTGGGCTCGATATTGGCCGAACCTTTGGCCTTAGCTTAAATGTAAAATTTTTTCTAACTAGCTATTGATAGGATCTAAAAAATAGGATCAGCAGCTTTCTATCGTTTATCTTTCCTTAAGCCTGATAAATGCTCTAAATGGCAAATTCTTTCTCGTAACTTTTAGGTGTTTTAAATTTTGCAACTATAATTAGTGTGATTCATGCTGGTTCCAGATTGACCTTGTATTACTACGTTAAAGAGTGACTAAAACCCCCCTCCACGTCCGGAGTTGGCTGAGCGTTAGTGAAGTTTCAATAGTAGATAGGGACAGAGTGTTTTTTAATTATGTTCACAGACACAACACCCTCTAAAATAGGCCCACGTGTGTCATTAACCCCTTGTAACATTAATCCCCCCCCGGGAATTTTCTCGTATGACCAGACAATATCCTGACTAAATTAAACCCCCTGATGTGTTAACCCCCCTGGTAACATTAACCTCCCCCCCCCGGGAATTTCCTGGCTTGACTAGATAAGCTCCTGATGATATTAAACCCCCTGTTCGACTTAAAACACTGCCTGAAGGTCGGTTTTCATTATTTTTGTACTAAACAATTCACGATAGCTGACCAGTGCAGACTTTTATCCCGAGCGTTTTACCGACTAAACCAGAGATCGTAGCTCAAATCCGAGGGTAGAATCGAAAGACAAAATTAAATTTCCGACAAGAAAGGTCCAGTCACTTTTTCTTGTATCTCTAACGGTTTAGCCACAAAATGCCCTTAAAGTCAAAACTATGGTTAAATCTGGAAAATTCGATTAAATGGGTCTACCTTAGATCCCTAATCTAATGCTCGGACATAAACTTTCCCCGAATACCGCTTATCCCCGAATTTGCAAGCGTACATCATGGGGGCCTGGGGGCGTAGCCCCCAGCGAGCCGAAGGCTCGAGTCCTATATTATATACAGCCGCATGTGTAACTCACTCACTGACTCACTGACATATAATCATACTAATTCTAACATAGTTCTAGAAGTGCTGGAAACGTGAAACTTTGCACGCATGTCGCACGTATCTTCAAACCTCCGGGAAAAGTCTGAAAACCGGAGTTTTTTTTACTTTTGAACCCCTCAAAAAAATTCCCGAACGGACCCCTGTTTTGCCCTTGCAGGCTTTCCTTTGAATCCCGATAGCGGGCGAACCATTAGAGCTAGCTTCGATCTGACGAAAAATTCATGGTCAGGAATGAAGTGAACTACAAAAAAGGTCCAGTGACTTTTTGCTCTAACTCCATCGGTTCGGCCGCAAAACGCGATTACATTAAAATATTTTGAAATTTTCGCCTAAAAATTTATCTTTCGGGCTCGATAGCGGCTAAACGGTTGGTCGTAGCTCAAAACAAAATTTTCAATGGGATTTAGTAAATCGCGTGATCTACAAAAAAGGTCAAGTAACTTATTGCCCTATCCCCAATGGTTTGGCCGCATTACGCGTTATAAAGTATCGATTTTTTAAGTTTTACGTGAAGATTTTTGTTTTCTGGGCTTTATTTCAGACAAAATCTTAGCTCTAGGCCAGAATAAAAATTTGATTTTATTACAAAATAATGCGATGTACACAAAAGTTCCAGTGAATTTTTACTCTATCTTCCATGGTTTAGCCGTAAAACGTGATTATGTCGAAAATTTCACTTAAAAACTTACATTTTGGGCTCGATAGTGGCCGAACCGTTGGCCGTAGCTTAAATGTAAAACTTTTCATAACTAGCTATTTATGAAATCAACAAAAAAGGTCCAGTAGCTTTTTGTCGTTTATCTTTCCGTAAGCCTGGTTAATGCTCTAAAAGGCAAATTCTTTGTCGTCAATTTTAGGGGTTTTAAATCTTGCAACTATAATTAGTGCGATTCGTGCTGGTTCCAGATTGACCTTGTATTACTACGTTACCGAGTGACTAAAACCCCCCTCCACGTCGGGAGTTGGCTGAGCGTTAGTGAAGTTTCAATAGTAGATAGGGACAGAGTGTTTTTTATTATGTTCACAGACACAACACCCTCAAAAAATAGGCCGAAACTGTGTAATTAACCCCCGGTAACACCCCCCCCCCCGGGGATTTCCTGGTATGACCAGATAACCTCCTGAATAAATTAAACCCCCTGATATCTTAACCCCCTTTAAACATTAATCTCCCCCCGGGAATTTCCTGGCATGACAAGATAAACCTCTGAGCAAATTAAACCCCCTAAACAACTTAAAAATAATGACTCAGGGTTGGGTTTTTGTTATATTTACACTAAACAATTCACAAAAGCCCACCAGTGCAGTCCTTTCTCCACAGCTCCGTACTGGCTAAACCAGACGTCGTAGCTAAAATCGGACACCAGAATCGAAAGAGAAAATTAAATTTCCGACAAGAAAGGTCCAGTCACTTTTTCACGTATCTCTAACGGTTAAGCCGCAAAACGCCCTCAAAGTCAAAAGTTTGGGTAAATCCGGAAAATTAAACTATGGTATACATACGTCCTCTGACTTTGGTTAAAACCAAATTCTTCTTGTCTCCAAATTTCACGAACACATAACTTAACTCTTCCACCACATCAATTGATTAATATCATACACCACACATCTTTTGGCTGAGCGTTAGCGAAGCATTACGACCCGTAAGATTCTCGAGAACGGATACATAAAATTTGGAAACTTCACGTCTGAATTTAACCAATCACCGAACTACGCTTATCCCCGAATTTGGCCAACACCCAAATGGGGGCCTGGGGGCGTAGCCCCCAGCGAGCCGAAGGCGAGTCTATCTAAATACTTATACAGCCGCATTTGTAACTGACTGACTGACATATAGATACAAATTCTAACATAGTTCTAGAAGTGCTGGAAACTTGAAATTTGGCACGCAGGTACCTTTCACAATATGACCCGGAGGAAAAGTCTGAAAACCGGACTTTTTTACTTTTAAACCCTCAAAAAAATTCCTCAAAAATCGCGCATTCTTCACCCCTGCAGGCATTTCTTGTAAGTAGCCTGATAGCGGGTGAACCGTTGGAGCTAGCTTCGATCTGACGAAAAATCGTTAGTCAGGAATGAAGTGAACTACAAGAAAGGTCTAGTGACTTTTGGTCCTATCTCGTGTGGTTAAGCCACAAAACACGGAAATGTTTGACATTCCAGAGATTTTTTCGCTTAAAATAAAGTTTCGAGCCCGATAGTGGCCGAACGGTAGGTCGTAGCTCAAATCTGATTGACCCATCAAATTAGCAAATTACGTTATCTACAGAAAAGGTCCAGTGACTGTTTTCCCTATCTCCATTGGTTTGGCCGAAAAAACGTGATTATGTGCAATTTTTTTGTAAATTTTACGTGAAAATTTTGTTTATTATAGGCGGTCGATAGCGGCGTAACCATTGGTCGGAGGTCAAAATAAAACAAAGATTAGATTTAGGAAATAATGTGATCTACAAAAACGGTTAAGTAATTTTTTACTCTATTTTCATTAGTTTGGCCGCAAAACGCGATTAAGTTAAAATATTTGGACATTTTCGCCTAAAAATTTACATTCCGGGCTTGATAGCGTCTAAACTGTTGGTCGTAGCTCAAAACAAATTTTTAACAGCATTTATGAAATTGCGTGATCTACAAAAAATGTTCAGTAACATTTTGCCCTATCCTCAACGGTTTGGCCGCATAACGCGTTTTAAAGTATTGATTTTTATGTTTTACGTGATATTTTTAAACTGCACAGTGCAGTCTTTTGTCCTATACTCTGTACTGCCTAAATTATAGGTCGTAGCTTAAATCTGATGGCATAATCGAAAGAGAAAATTAAATTTCCGACAAGAAAGGTCCAGTCACTTTTTCTCGTATCTAACGGTTATCTAAATACTTATACAGCCGCATGTGTAACTGACTGACTGACATATAGATACAAATTCTAACATAGTTCTAGAAGTGCTGGAAACTTGAAATTTGGCACGCAGGTACCTTTCACAATATGACCCGGAGGAAAAGTCTTGAAAACCGGACTTTTTTACTTTTAAACCCCTCAAAAAAATTCCTCAAAAATCGCGCATTCTTCACCCCTGCAGGCATTTCTTGTAAGCCTGATAGCGGGTGAACCGTTGGAGCTAGCTTCGATCTGACGAAAAATCGTTAGTCAGGAATGAAGTGAACTACAAGAAAGGTCTAGTGACTTTTGGTCCTATCTCGTGTGGTTAAGCCACAAAAAACGGAAATGTTTGACATTCCAGAGATTTTTTCGCTTAAAATAAAGTTTCGAGCCCGATAGTGGCCGAACGGTAGGTCGTAGCTCAAATCTGATTGACCCATCAACGGGAATTAGCAAATTACGTTATCTACAGAAAAGGTCCAGTGACTTTTTTCCCTATCTCCATTGGTTTGGCCGAAAAACGTGATTATGTGCAATTTTTTTGTAAATTTTACGTGAAAATTTTGATTATGGGGTCGATAGCGGCGTAACCATTGGTCGGAGGTCAAAATAAAACAAAGATTAGATTTAGGAAATAATGTGATCTACAAAAACGGTTAAGTAATTTTTTACTCTATTTTCATTAGTTTGGCCGCAAAACGCGATTAAGTTAAAATATTTGGACATTTTCGCCTAAAAATTTACATTCCGGGCTTGATAGCGGCTAAACGGTTGGTCGTAACTCAAAACAAATTTTAAACGGGATTTAGGAAATCACGTGATCTACAGAAAAGGTTCAGTGACTTCGGGAGTTGGCTGAGCGTTAGCTAAGCGTCAATAGTAGATAGGGACAGAGGAATATTTATTATGTTCACAGACACAATACCCTCAAAAAAAGGCCCAAGTGTGTCATTAACCCCCGGTAATATTAACCCCCCCCCGGGGATTTCCTGGTATGACCTGATAAACCTCCTGTACATTCAACCCCCTGATGTGTTTAACCCCCCTGGTAACATTAAACCCCCCCCAGGGAATTTCCTGCCATGACCTCATGTCCGAATTTTACCAGTCACCAAATCTCTTAACCCCCCCCCCTGGGACAATCCTGGTATGACCAGATAACCCCCTGGAGGACTTATCCCCCGGTAACGTTAACCCCCCCTGGGAATTTGTTCATATGACCAGACAATATCCTGACGAAATTAAACCCCCTCTTGTCTTAACCTCCTTAACATTAATCACCCACCCAGGGAATTTCACGCCCTTGACTAGATAGTCTCCTGGTGATATTAAACCCCCTGTTCGACTTAAAATACTGCCTTGAGGTCGGTTTTTATTATGTTTTATACTAAACAATTCAAGATAGCTGACCCGTGCAGACTTTTCTCCCGAGCTCATTTCTGGCTAAACCATAGGTCGTAGATCAGATCTGAGGGCACAATCGAAAGACAAAATTAAATTTCCAACAAGGAAAGGTCCAGTCACTTTTTGTCGTATCTCTAACGGTTTAACCGCAAAATGCCCTCAAAGTCAAAAGTTTTTACGAATCCGGAAAAAAATCTATGAAAAAGGTCAATTTTTAAATCCCTTGTCATTTACTTAATGTCCGGACTTAACCAGTCACCGAATTCCGCTTATCCCCGAATTTGCAAGCGTTTACTTTGGGGGCCTGGGGGCGTAGCCCCCAGCGAGCCGAAGGCGAGTCTAAATACTTATATCTAATATATATACAACCGCATGTGTAACTGACTGACTCACTCACGTATACTAATTCTAACCTACTTCCAGATGAGTTAGAGACTTGAAATTTGGTACACAGATAGCTTTCTACGTGTAACCACCAGGAAAATCCCGAAAAGTGAGAATTTTTCATTTTCAACCCCTCAAAAAAATTCCCAAAAAATCGCGCATTCTTCACCCCTGCAGGCATTTTTTGTAAGCCCGATAGCGGGCGAACCGTTGGAGCTAGCTCGGATCTGACGGAAAATTCATGGTCAGGAATGAAGTGAACTACAAAAAAGGTCTAATGACTTTTTGCTCTATCTTCCATGGTTAAGCGACAAAACGCTCGAACATTTGAAATTCCAGAGATTTTTTCGATAAAAATAATGTTTCAAGCCCGATAGCGGCCGAACCGTTGGTCGTAGCTCAAATCTGATTGACCCATCAAATTAGCAAATTGCGCGATCTACAGAAAAGGTCCAGTAATCTTTTGCCCTATCTCGATTGGTTTGGCCGAAAAAACGTGATTATGTACAATTTTGTTGTAACTTTTACGCGAAACTTTTGTTTTTGGGGTCGATAGCGGCGAAACCATTGGTCGGAGGTCAAAATAAGACTAACGTTTTATTTAGGAAATAAGATGACCTACAAAAAAGGTCCAGTGACTTTTTACTATATTTTCCCTTAGTTTGACCGCAAAACGCGATTAAGTGAAAATATTGGACATTTTCGCCTAAAAATTTACATTCCGTGCTTGATAGCGGCTAAACGGTTGGTCGTAACTCAAAACAAATTTTAAACGGGATTTAGGAAATCACGTGATCTACAGAAAAGGTTTCAGTGACTTCGGGAGTTGGCTGAGCGTTAGCTAAGCGTCAATAGTAGATAGGGACAGAGGAATATTTATTATGTTCACAGACACAATACCCTCTAAAAAAGGCCCAAGTGTGTCATTAACCCCCGGTAATATTAACCCCCCCCCCTGGGAAGATCCTGGTATGACCAGATAACCCCCTGGAGACTTATCCCCCGGTAACGTTAACCCCCCCTGGGAATTTGTTCATATGACCAGACAATATCCTGGACGAAATTAAACCCCCTCTTGTCTTAACCTCCTTAACATTAATCACCCACCCAGGGAATTTCTCGCCTTGACTAGATAGTCTCCTGGTGATATTAAACCCCCTGTTCGACTTAAAATACTGCCTTGAGGTCGGTTTTTATTATGTTTATACTAAACAATTCAAGATAGCTGACCCGTGCAGACTTTTCTCCCGAGCTCATTTCTGGCTAAACCATAGGTCGTAGATCAGATCTGAGGGCACAATCGAAAGAGAAAATTAAATTTTCGACAAGAAAGGTCCAGTCACTTTTTCTCGTATCTAACGGTTATCTAATATACTATACAGCCTACGCATGTGTAACTCACTCACTGATGGATGTATACAAATTCTAACCTACTTCTAGAAGTGCTAGAAGAAACTTGAAATTTGGCACGCAGGTACCTTTTGCCGTGTAAACCAACAGGAAAAGTCTGAAAACGGGAATTTTTAGTTTTAAGCCCCTCAAAAAAATTCCCAAAAAAACACGCATTTTTACCCTTGCAGGCTTTTTTTTGTAAGCCCGATAGCGGGCGAACCGTTGAAGCTAGCTCGGATCTGACGAAAAATTCATAGTCAGGAATGAAGTGAACTACAAAAAAAGGTCCAGTGACTTTTTGCTCTATCTTCCATGGTTAAGCGACCAAACGCTCGAACATTTGACATTCCAGAGATTTTTTCACTTAAAGTAATGTTTCGAGCCCGATAGCCGCCGAACGGTAGGTCGTAGCTCAAATCTGATTGAACCATCAAATTAGTAAATTGCGCGATCTACAGAAAAGGTCAAGTAACTTTTTGCTCTACCTCCAGTGGTTCGGCCGAAAAAACGTGATTATGTGCAATTTTTTTGTAATTTTTACGTGAAACTTTTGTTTTTGGGGGTCGATAGCGGCGAAACCATTCGTCGGAAGCCAAAATAAAACAAAGGTTACATTTAGGAAATAAAGTGATCTACAAAAAAGGTTAATTGACTTTTTACTCTATCTCCACTGGTTTGGCCGCAAAATGTGATTTAGTGAAAAATAATTGGAAAGTTTCGCCTAAAAATTTACCTTCCGGGCTCGATAGCGGCTAAAACTGTTGGTCGTAGACTCAAAACAAATTCCCATTAAGATTTAGAAAACAGCGCGATCTACAAAAAAGGTCCAATGACATTTTGCCCTATCCCCAATGGTTTGGCCGCATTACGCGTTTTAAAGTATCGAGTTTTCAAGTTTTACGTGAGATATTGTTTTCTGGGCTCCATTGCAGACAAAACCTTAGGTTTAGACCAAATTAAAGATTTTTATTTTAATACAAAATAATACGATTTACAAAAAAAGGTCTAGTGATCTTTTACTCTATCTTCCATGGTTTAGCCGTTATATAAAAACGTGATTATGTTGAAAAAATTTCCACTATAAAAACTTACCTTCCAGGCTCGATTATGGCCGAACCGTTGGCCCTACCTTAAATGTAAAATTTTTTGTAACTAGCTATTGATAGGATCTACAAATAAGGTTCGGCAGCTTTATATTGTTTATCTTTCCGATAAGCCAGGTAAATGCTCTAAAAAAGCAAATTCTTTGTCGTCAATTTTAGGAGTTTTAAATCTTGCAACTTATAATTAGTGCGATTCATGCTGGATCCAGAATGACCTTGTATTTAATACGTTAACGAGTGACTAAAACCCCCCTCCACATCGGGAGTTGGCTTGAGCGTTAGTGAAGCTTCAATAGTAGATAGGGACAGTGTTTTTTTTTATTTTATGAAATATTAGTTCATTGTCAAAACTCTGGCGTGGGATGATAATTTCCGAATTAATTAAAACCCCCTGATCAATGTTTTTATTTTGATTAAAATTCCTCGTGCCCAGACACAAATTTACTAGAAAAGTTACCACGCGTTCTTTAACCCCCGAGAACATAAACCCCCTTTTCCGGGAATTTCTTGGTTGATGAACTCCTTGATTAAATTAAACTCCCTGATCCAACTGAATAATCTGATAAAGGTAGTTTTAAATTTATTTACACTAAATCTGTTTACAACAACAGCTGACCAGTGCAGACTTTTATCCCAAGCGTTGTACCGACCTAAAACGAGAGATTCGTAGCTCAAATCCGAGGATAAAATCGAAAAACAAAATTAAATTTCCGACAAGAAAGGTCCAGTCACTTTTTTGTCGTATCTCTAACGGTTAAGCCGCAAAACCCCCTCAAAGTCAAAAGTTTGGGTAAATCCGGAAAATGAACCTATGGTATACATACGTCCCTCTGACTTTGGTTAAAACCAAATTCTTCTTGTCTCCAAATTTCGCGAACACATAACTTAACTCTTCTACCACATCAATTTGACTAATATTGTAACACCACACATCTTTTGGCTGAGCGTTAGCGAAGCTTTACGACCCGTAAGATTCTCGAGAACGGATACATAAAATTTGGGAAACATCACGTCTGAATTTAACCAATCACCCGAACTACGCTTATCCCCGAATTCAGCCAAACACCCCGAATTTAGCCAACACCCAAATGGGGGCCTGGGGGCGTAGCCCCCAGCGAGCCGAAGGCGAGTATCCTAATATACTATACAACCGCATGTGAAACTGACTGACTGACTCACTGATATATAGATACAAATTCTAACATAGTTCTAGAAGTGCTGGAAACTTGAAATTTGGCATGCAGGTACCTTTTGCAATATGACCCGGAGGAAATAGTCTGATAAAACGGGACAATTTTTACTTTTAAACAAAAAAATCAAAAAAAATTATTTAAAAAATGCGCATTTTTTTACCCTTGCAGGCCTTTTTTGTAAGCCTGATAGCGGGCGAACCGTTTGGAGCTAGCTCGGATCTTGACGAAAAATTCATAGTCAGGAATGAAAGTGAAACTACAAAAAAGGTCCAATGACTTTTTGCTCTATCTTCCATGGTTAAGTGACAAAAAGCTTGAATATTTGACATTCCAGAGATTTTTTCGATAAAAATAATGTTTCGAACCCGATAGCGGCCGAACCGTTGGTCGTAGCTCAAATCTGATTGACTCTTCAAATTAGCAAATTGCGCGATCTACAGAAAAGGTCTAGTAACGTTTTGCCCTATCTCCATTGGTTTGGCCGAAAAACGTGATTATGTGCAATTTTTTTGTAACTTTTACGTGAAAATTTTGTTTTTGGAGTCGATAGCGGCCGAAACCATTGGTCGGAGGTCAAAATAAAACGAACGATACATTTAGGAAATAAAGTGATCTACAAAAAAGGTTTAAATAATTTTTTACTCTATCTCCTTTTGGTTTGGCCGCAAAATGTGATTAAGTGAAAATATTTGGAAAGTTTCGCCTAAAAATCTGTACCGTTCCGGGCTCGATAGCGGGCTAAACTGTGGGTCGGTAGCTCAAAACATATTTTCAAAAAGATTTAGAAAACAGCGCGATCTACAAGAAAGGTTAAATAACATTTTTCCCTATCCCCAATGGTTTGGCCGCATTTACGCGTTTTAAAGTATCGATTTTTCGAGTTTTACGTGAGATATTGTTTTCTGGGCTCCATTGCAGACAAAACATTAGGTTTAGGCCAAATTAAAAATTTGATTTTAATACAAAATAATACGATCTACAAAAAAGGGCCAGTGACGTTTTACTCTATCTCTCATGTTTTAGCCGTAAAACGTGGTTTTGTTGAAAATTTCACTTAAAAACTTAACTTCCGGGCTCGATATTGGCCAAAACCGTTGGCCCTAGCTTAAATGTAAAATATTTTGTAACTAGATATTGATAGGTTCTACAAAAAAGGTCCGGCAGCTTTTTATAGTTTATCTTTCCGTAAAGCCTGATAAATGCTCTAAATGGCAAATTCTTTGTCGTCGTCACTTTTAGGTGTTTTAAATTTTGCAACTATAATTAGTGCGATTCATGCTGGTTCCAGAATTACCATTGTATTACTACGTTAACGAGTGACTAAAACCCCCCTCCAAATCGGGGGAGTTGGCTGAGCGTTAGTGAAGCTTCAAGAGTAGATAGGGACAAGAGTGTTTTTTTTTTTATTTAATTTTATGAAATATTAGTTTCATTGTCAAAACTCTGGGCGTGGAATGATAATTTCCGAAGTAATTTTAAACCCCCTGATCAACGTTTTATTTTGATAAAAATTCCTCGTGCCCAGCCCAACACAAATTTACTAGAAAAGTACCACGCGTTCTTTAACCCCCGAGAACATAAACCCCCTCTCCCGGGAATTTCTTGGTTGATGAACTCCTGATTAAATTAAACCCCCTGATCAACTTAATATTCTGATAAAGGTAGTTTTAGATTTATTTACACTATATCTGTTACTATATCTATATCTGCTACCGCAGACCGAGAGCTTCTATAAGAGGACGCTGACTTTACAGTCTTCATTATCGTAAGTAAAAAAGTATAACTAGAAGATATTTTCAAAAATTTTAAATTTAATTATGTCTCTAATTTACATTTTATCAGTACGTACAACTTAGAAAGTAACTTTATAGTTATGTGTATTAAAAAATTTTGATTCAAAGAATTATCAGAGTATAGAAACTCTGGGATCAATTAGAAAACATTTTTAAATAGTAGTAAATGTATGAAAAACAATAATTTTCAAAAAATAATTTTTTTTGGGACGAAGCCTTTGGAAACGAAGGGGTATCAGCATCAGACTATTCAATAAATAAATTATGTGTGAAGACTACTTACTACTTATCTTACTATTTTAATAACCAGAACAATTTATATTCAAAATATAAATTGTCATTTAAGGACGTGATAAGTAAAGACAGTATTTAGTTTTGTTGTTATTTTAATACTAAACGTTTATTACCATCCTTGTGGTATAACTAGCAGAGTATAACCATAGAAGAGTTCATATGAGCTTTGTTCTGTTTCTCGCTGTTTAGCACAGATTAGTAGAACAACCTGCGCGCAGTACCTTATTTCTTATACTTTTTACGCTTTCAAAAGAAACGCTTAATCTAGGATTTTCCACATTTCGTCTATTACAGGCAACCGTAAGTTAATAAAATGAATTAAATGTTAAGTTCAATTTTTAAATAATATTAATTAGATTTAAATACATTTCTGGCACCCTACTTAATAATGTTTTATATAATTTCAGCTAAGAATCAAGTTTTAACAAATTAAACATAAACACCTTTTATATGTGAAACAAAACCACCATATGTTATTAAAAAAACTTTTAATGCTAAAGGTTTTCGAAAAGAAGATTTTATATTTTTTAATACTTTATTTAGTATTGTTTAAAATCAACTTTCAATCTTCTGACCATGAAATATGTGTTATTTTATTTTAAAGTTCATTAAGTTAATTGTTACTTTAATACAATTGCCTTGTCCACAAATGCGTAAAATATTTAATTACGTTTATATATCCCACAATTATATTTAGTTGATTCTTTATTGGCACGAGATATCTTTCTTAAAGCTTGTTAAATCTACAACATTTAATTCCTTTTACTATAGACAAATTATATTCAAATATAAATTTAAACATGTTTCCGCTTAATGGAAAGTGAATATAATAACAAAATGAATTATTGCTTGCCTAAATGGAAAATGTAAGAAGGTTAAAAACTAAAGACCTCTAGAGACTGCGTCACAATAGAGCGCTAATGTGTTTTGAAGAAGAGCTTCCTGAAAATCCCTTATGGGCCTATTTCAAAGGGGAACTTTTTATATCGAATGCTGCTAATGAGCCTTGAGAATTCTTAATGCCCTTAGATCGGACGTTTCCCTGACACAACTTAGCTTAAGGTTCTCAAACGTATTAAGTGTTTTGAGGTAATCATTTTATACTTTGTCCCCCACAAATAATATAGAGGGAAAATATTATACTGGTTGAAATACGAACTTTTTCCTTGCAAATAGAGGAAACCGTATGCCATATATATGTTCTCAACCATATAGCCAAAGTATTGGTCTATATAAAATACTGAAACAGTTGTAAGAAATTTCACACATAACCACCGCGTTTTATTAACAAGAACCCCACCGGGACATATGTAAAAAACAATATAGATCCAAACTAAAAATAAAGAAAACGACTTTAAAGCACGTGTAAGTGAAGCCGTAATATTTAATTATATTATTGTCCAATTTTTTATAGAAAGAAATGCCACGTAATTATCGTATATGAATATACGACTCATATTTTTTTTTAGATATTTAACTCAAGTATATAATTGTTCTTCGATATTGGATTGTATCCGTTTATTTTTATTATTCATAGTCTAGACAGAGTTCCAGCATGGTGCTGTCTGTCAATAGGATATAGCTGAGCGAACTCCGGAGAATAAATGGGCTATTAAACCTAATTTAGTTTAGCTATAACTAAGGCTTCTGGGGGAAAATCCTCTTATGTGTGTTTTTCTGTAAATTTAGCATGATGAAACTTCATTTTCTACGTTAGCAACAATTGATTCAATGAAGGTACAAGTATATTTATTCAGTAGACTGAAAGATTTTATACTCTCCAAAATAGCATCTCGAGAGTGAAATGTGCTATTAGACTTTACGCGAAAAAATAGTGCACGAGATGTGGCGTACTAAAACATTAATTTGATAGTTTGTGTAAATAACTAGTGTAGCCTAATCAAAGGCTACTACGCGTATCTTACAACAAAGAATGAGGCCTTCTCCGTTTACTCAGTCTCAATATCTTTATTATAATTTGTACAGCAGTTTATATTTTCTTTTTAATAATTTAAAACCGTTCCTCCTAATTTTTAATGTTGAGTTTAGTTTCTAGTTCACCTTCCTTTTTGTGCAGCGTCAGGAATCTGGAGCGATGTTCGTCTGAAGGGATCCCAAAAAATGTCGGCGACGAAGAAGCTCAAATGAATCTTAACATCGTTTTCGATTTCAAAGACACCTAGAACTACAAAATATAGTGTAATGTGTGTGCATAGTGTGTGTGTGTGTGTGTGTGTGTGTGTGTGTGTGTGTGTGTGTGTGTGTGTGTGTGTGTGTGTGTGTGTGTGTGTTTGTGTGTGTGTGTGTGTGTGTGTGTGTGTGTGTGTGTGTGAGTGTGTGTGTGTGTGTGTGTGTGTGTGTGTGTGTGTGTGTGTGTGTGTGTGTGTGTGTGTGTGTGTGTGTGTGTGTGTGTGTGTGTGTGTGTGTGTGTGCTGTGTGTGTGTGTGTGTGTGTGTGTGTGTGTGTGTGTGTGTGTGTGTGTGGTGTGTGTGTGTGTGTGTGTGTGTGTGTGTGTGTGTGTGTGTGTGTGGTGAAGAGGTATTTCTTATTGTCTCACCAGGTGCCACAGTTTAAATGCACTGTGTTGGTTTTATACACAATCTTTGATTCCGGAGAGAAAAAACCTGGTTTCTAGACATAACGTAGCTTTTACTTAGTTTATGGGTGTAAGTGGTTTCTAAAATTAACTACTAATAACTCATTGAATTTAGTCATTATGATACAAATTTGATATATAAAATTTATTTTACCATTTTAATAGTTGCAAATAATATAAACTTGACTGCAGCTTAGCTATATTATGTTTTATAACGTAGTATTAAAATAAAAATAATGAAAGAAAGGATGTTACAGTCTATCTATGTGAGAAGGAGTCTCCTTAGAGCCTGAACCATCAGGAGAGCAGACTGATTTCCCTGTGGCACACCCTTGGATATGACATTGCATTAATGTAACTATGTGTTGAGTTATAACAGGTTCCCAACGACACAATGACTATTAAAGGTTCTCATTAGTTGTTTTTATTTATATTTTCATCAAAGGAAAAGGGTTGATTCTTTTTTTTAATATTTATAATAGTTTCTGCCATGTTAAAAATTCTGAACAAAGAAACCGTGTTACTGTAATAACAGTCTCAGATAATTTATAAAGTATATTTATATTGTAATTAGTTATGACATTCATATGCATAGCATTGTAAATAAAACTTTGTATCTTCTTCTGTCTTGATAAGAAAATTGTACAAAAATAACCATAATCAGATCCTTTACACGATAAAATAGTTTAATTTCTGGTATTTTGATAATCTTAACATTCATCTTGATTATGAGAACTTTTTTCTGGGACTAAAAATGATGAGTAGATGCAAAAGAACAGACTAACCTTACGCTCATTTCTTCTGTATAAAATTGTAATAAAATCGTTAATTAAGAATGTCTGAAAATATATTATTCAAATAGAAATTATTGCTAAAATGAAATGAATTAACAACAATATGGTTTTATTGAAAATTTTATATCGTTTCATAACTTGAAAAATGCATGAAATCATCATGTTGCCTTCAGAAATCCTGAAAAAACAAACTTTAAATCAAGAAATAAATAATAAATTTGAATCAGTCAATAAAGCCGTTCGTTACAGTAATGAATAATGTGAGTATTACAGCGAACAATGTGTTAAATAAGTGAACCTCTCAGATGTGCAGGCAGAGGTGAATATTTCAGTAGGTACTGCCATAGTATGCAGCAGCAGGGAGATACAGGAGCTTCTTAACATCTTTACTACCATTTTATATTTGTTTATACTAACCTCAACCAGGACCACTCAATAGCCCTGTTAGTCGGAAAAATGATGCTTTATCTTAAAGAGTTTCACACTTAAGTATAGTATGGATAAAGACTGCCTTAATCATATGTAAAACGATTTGGTCAAGAAATATATCACCAATGCTGTGGAAAAAGCACCGATTTAAACCCATCACAAAACTAACAACTGATTATTGACAAATAAACTTTCGCCTGCACTCTTCTTTTCCACATCAAAGACACATTAAATACACACTCTTAAATATTAGAGTTCTCAAACAGTCTGGTACGGGTAAAATATAAATATTTGGAAACTAAAATAATAATAAAATAATATATTAATATGCATTTTTTCTAGTAAATCAAATAGAAGAAAAAATCCATCATTAAGAGATTAATATATTCAAATGGTCTCTACCGTACACCATTCAACATTAATTTTGTTTTCTCTGATATTCAAAACGGAATACTAATATACTTTTTGTTTACTTTATTATATTTTTATAAGGTTTTGTTTAGTAATTGTAACAAATTATAAAGGTAAATTTCAACACCCTCATTTTTCCTTAATTGAATAATGATCAAGCTACCTTGGCTACTTATTATATACAACATTCAAGTCTTAAATTTACGGCTCTGCCACCTTGTCTCAATAATGTACTGAATCCCCATCAAGGATTAATGTTTATCACTTCAACTTTCAAATAATGTTATGATCCATCCTACCACAATGAGTCCATAGTAGTTATGAGGAAAAATATTCTGACTCCTAGGCTCCATCTTGCCCTTACTACGATTGGTGCCAATCAACTTAACGTTGTCATTTTACTTGTAGAAGGCTCACTCCAAGTTTTTATGAAGATGAGCCGTGATTGTGATGATGAATAGATAGAGATGTTTATAAATCTAGCTAAAAAGTAAAACCCTCACTAAAAGCTTAATTTGGAATGCTGTTCAGTAAATTTTTTATCGAGGATTGAAAAACAAATCACGGTTCCTTGGATTGGTTTATTGAGCGTTTGCTGTTAGAGACGAAATGTAAATACTGTCTTACGTTTTAAAGGATCAATTAACGAAACGGACATGCACACTGAAATGTACTGTGTGCCCATATTTTATGTATTGCAGATAACAGCGAAACTGTTTTTACTTTTTAGCTTATTTACCTAAAGCGAATCGCTCTCATGTGTGTTGGACCAGGTGTGAATATTTCAGTTGAAAAACGGAGAAAAGGTCATCATCACAAACGTGCCAACCTGCCAGCAACTAACTATCTTTTTCACACTTATCATTCGTTCGTAAACATTATTATCCATATATGCCCACATTTAGTTGTATGCAAATACAATTTTCTAAATCGTCTCTGAAAGGATATGTCGAGATAAATAGCGAGTGGAGTGTGGATGTTTGGGGTTCAGTGGGAGATCAAGCTGACAACCCGGTCATAAAGAACCTGCTGACTCCACGCTCAACATCCGGTCATTGGGGACAGCAAAACCTTCCTGGTCACTAACAAAGGAACACAAAGATGTGGGTGCAGTGGGAGATGAAGCTGACAACCCGGTCCATAAATAACCTGCTGACTCCACGCTCAACATCCGGTCATAGGGGACAGCAAAACCTTCCTGGTCACTAACAAAGAACACAAAGATGTGGGTGCAGTGGGAGATGAAGCTGACAACCCGGTCATAAATAACCTGCTGACTCCACGCTCAACATCCGGTCATAGGAGACAGCAAAAACCTTCCTGGTCACTAACAAAGAACACAAAGATGTGGGTGCAGTGGGAGATGAAGCTGACAACCCGGTCATAAATAACCTGCTGACTCCACGCTCAACATCGGTCATAAGGGGACGGCAAAACCTTCCTGGTCAACTAACAAAGAACACAAAGATGTGGGTGCAGTGGGAGATGAAGCTGACAACCCGGTCATAAATAATAACCTGCTGACTCCACGACTCAACATCGGTCATAGGGGACAGCAAAAACCTTCCTGGTCTCTAACAAGGAACACAAAGATGTGGGTGCATTGGGAGATCAAGGTGATAACCCGGTCATAAAGAACCTGCTGACTCCACGCTCAACATCCGGTCATAGGGGACAGCAAAACCTTCCTGGTCACTAACAAGGAACACAAAGATGTGGATGCAGTGGGAGATCAACCTGACAACCCGGTCATAAATAACCTGCTGACTCCACGCATCAACATCCGGTCATAGGGGACGGCAAACCTTCCTGGTCACTAACAAGGAACACAAAGATGTGGATGCAGTGGGAGATCAACCTGACAACCCGGTCATAAATAACCTGCTGACTCCACGCTCAACATCCGGTCATAGGGGACGGCAAAATCTTCCTGGTCACTAAACAAGGAACACAAAGATGTGGGTGCAGTGGGAGATGAAGCTGACAACCCCGGTCATAAATAAACCTGCTGACTCCACGCTCAACATCCGGTCATAGGGGACAGCAAAACCTTTCCTGGTCACTAACAAGGAAACACAATGATGTGGGTTGCAGTGGAAGATCAAGCTGACAACCCGGGTCATAAATAACCTGCTGACTCCATGCTCAACATCCGGTCATAGGTATTTTTTGTTATATATATATATATATATAAAAATTGTGGAAATATGGAGTTGTTTTTGGTTCGTTGGAGGTATGTAGAAATGTCTACAATTGCTACCATAAGAACAATTGCAATAGGGCTATAATAAATACAAAATCTAAGTCAAAAAACCTGTCTAAAACAAAGTAAAAAATATGTCTTCCTTCTTTGAAACAATGCTAAAGGGTAAAAAAATAAGGTTGATATTGTGTGTATTTCGTGTGTGAAACCACACGGTTATACAAAAGGATGATTGCCTATCCAAAAAGAATGATTGTACGCTCAAGAATGATTTTAAGATATTAACGACGCTGATTTAACCCTCAGGGTTTCTTTTATTAGGCCTCTGGAGTTCGTTATTTGTCCTCATAGTGTCCTTATTTGGCCTCAGGGTGTCCTTATTTTGGCCTCAAGATTTCTTTTATTGGGCCTCAGGGTGTCTTTATCGGGCCTCTCAAGGGTGTCTTTATCGGGCCTCAGGGTGTCTTTATCGGGCCTGAGGGTGTCGTTATTTGTCCTCAGATTGTCGTTATTTATTACTGTCAATGTTTTAGAACTTTTTTAATGTTTTAGAATCATCTTAAAAATATTGATTTTTATTTTCAAGTAATAAAACGTTCTACTTTTCCAAAAA
>NW_025782716.1:0-33802 GCF_021130785.1 Homalodisca vitripennis
TAAAAATATTGATACAAACCCTAACTTTTTAATTGGCATGAGGATTAAAGCAGAAGATAGAAGTTTTAAACTGTGTCTCTAGATTAAGTAATTCAAGTAGTGTAGATATATATATGGGATTCTCGAATAAAACCATAAAAAATGTTATTGAAGGAATAGTAACACCTTCTTACATGGTTTATTTAATAAGATGTTGGAGCAAGGGATTTTTCCAAAGGCATTAAAGCTAACTAGAGTGTGTCCAATATTCAAGAAAGGGGACAAATCAAATCCCTCAAGTTACCGCCCAATCTCCTTAATACCTATACTTGGTCAAATATTTGAATTAAACATTAAACAGCAACTTCATTTTTACTTTGTCCAAAATAATATATACTGTCAAGAACAATTTGGGTTTATTCCGGGGGGAAGTACAATCAAAGCAGTAGAGATTGTAATTGATAATATTCTAATGAGTTTTTGAAGAGCGTATGACAAACATCTGCTATGTTAATTGACTTAACTAAAGCCTTTGATTGTATAGATCACAAAATTTTAGTGGATAAGTTTCACAGTTATGGAATTAGAAATAATGAGCTTAATTTACTAAGGTCATATCTGAATGACAGAAAACAGATGGTTGCACAACGTAATGATAAATCTAGCTTTAAGAATATTACCAGAGGTGTGCCTCAAGGCTCGATCTTAGATCATTTTTTATTTGTAATGGCAGTCAATGATTTCTCATTCAATGTGGACATGTAAGTCAGTGTTATATGCTGACGATACTACTCTGATTAACAGCACAAAACATTTAGATGAATTAATGGACAAAGAAAATCAAACATTAAAAATGGCATTAGAATGGTTTGAAGCAAACTCACTTGTTGTAAATAGTAATAAGACGGAGAAAATAGTTTTTTCTTTAAAACAATCTATTATTAGAAGAGAGTACTTCAACTGCTAAGTTATTAGGTATTTGTTTGGACAGTAAGTTGGATTGGGCCTATCATATTGATTACCTTTGTAAAAAACTATCTAGAATAGTTTTATCTTCTAAGAAAGTTAAGAAATTTATGTATCTATTGAAACATTGTTATTAGTTTATAATGCCCTTTTTCAATCGCAATTAAGATATGGTGTAACTTTATGGGGAAACAGTACTAGTGCACAAAGAGCATTTCATATGGCAAAAAAAGCGATTAGGTCCAATAAAAAAAATGTATCAGACAGAGAAACTTGTGTTCCTCTATTTAGAGAGTATAAAATTATGACACTGCCAAATCTTTATATTTACTGTTGTTTAGTAAGTGTAAAAGAAGTCCTCCCCAGCTTTACAAATTAGGGAACAAGTACATGGGTATAATACGAGGAGGAAGTATTTTTTGGATCTTCCTCAAGTAAGATTAGAAAAAACTAGAGGTAGCCATATTTATTTATGAAAATTAAAACTGTTTTAACAAATTACCACAAAATGCATGGATTGTACCTTTAAACAATTTTAAGAGAGTATTAGAGAACTGGTTCAAGAATAATGTTTATTACTCAGTCTCAGATTTCTTAAGCAGCGATATTACATGTTTATGCTTTTAAAATTAATATTCGTTGTGTGTCCCATTGATTTGTTAAATTATAAACCTTAATTGTTTGTTTGTATTGTTTGTATTTGTTTTAATTTATTCGTGGATATAGTATGTGTTTTAATTTATTAACTTATCTGTATTATATACATAAATGAATAATTTTTTAAATTTTGTCTCTTAATGTATTTATTTATTCAGTTATTTATTATTTATTTAGTTTTAATATTGTTGAGTTTTAAAATTTTATCCATGTTAAATGTGTTAATAGTTATTTATTATTGTTAATTTATATAGATCTGTTGGTTGTTTGGTTATTATTGTTATTAATTGTATAGATCTATATATTTGCTGGTAGGCTGGATTGAGTAGGTAGAATCTGAGTAGTTTGTTTTTAGTTTTAGTTTAGAATATTTTAGTAACTTGACGAAGTCCATTGCACTATTGAATGTGTTTAAAGACCAATAAAGATCTTGAATCTTGAATCTTGAATCTTGAGTCTGTTTGAACTACTTTAATAAAACTAAATTTAATACTTAGCTTGACAGTGATTTATATATGTTGTGCAAATGAGTTTTTATGTTACATTGCAGGCTATTAGTGTACCAGATATCCCCTCTTTGATTGTCATCTATAATTTAATGCTAGGCAGATTGCAAATCTTCTCTAAGTTCTCAACCCTGGTTGATACATCAGCTTCTAACTCAAAGTATAATAAGTATAGAACTGTTTGGACTCCAAATTCCCTTAATGGTGGCAATGAAGAACCACTAACTTACTTAGGTTGACTAAAAAATAACTGGAGAATTTATAGACCAAAGAAACAGTTTGAAGTATTAATTGAATTGAAGGAGAGTTCAGTATTCATCTAAGAGTAAGCATAATAAATAATAAAATTGTCTTTTCATTGCTTACAATCACTTAATGCAGTATCCAATTATCTCATAACTTAAAAGTCTTAGTAAGTTTTGAATAAGACCATTGGCTGTTTGCTCTTGTTCATCCTAAGTTCATTAAGTTGAACAAGATGGCAACCACACTTATAGGAGCTATGCAGGGTTTTTTGTTGGTAGTAAACTTCAAGATGTGGAAGTTGGGTGAATTGTAGTCCTTGGCACACTATAAATGGACTACATAGATATGAGTCTTCAGGAGACACACAGTTTCGATACTTAGCACACTAAGGCTTAACATAATATATTAGATATTGCCAGTCATCCCTTTTGTACCCTATAAGCTACATGTTGACTATATCCTAGAATAAAGTTGTGACTCTATAGCTAAAAGGTTATGGGTTACATTTTCAAGAAAGTAAGATACAAATTAACAAATGGGCTTAGACCACATTCTCTTAAAATATTTAATATCTTCTTTTAAAATGCCACTGACGTAGAAAGAACCCCCTTCTTCCAATGACAATAAGCGGACTACATAGATAGTTATGAATCTTCATAGGACAAACTGAATCATTATTTAGCATCGTAAGGGTTAAAAAGTGGTCAGAGCTTTATATTTTTTAAGTACTATGTACTAAAAAATACTCATGGTACTAAGTACATTTACTTAGTACCATGGTACCATGGTAGTACTTGATTACTTGTCAATAATACCATCACAATAAAAATAATGATGCTAGTTGCTTTAAAAGTGGTTAATATGTTTTCTATAAAAGTAAATATTTGTTTAGTAAAAAAAATTTATTTTGCCTATAAAAGAAATACTTATTAAACTATAGACTATGGATTCCATGCAAAGTTTTACTCCTAGTATTATGGTACCAAACCATAAAAATATATATTTAAATACAATTTCATACATGTGTTTATTTTACTACATGCAAAACTTCATAAACTAGCACTATTCACCAGTTTTGGCATGCAATGATTGAAATTTATATTATAGTTTTAACTTATGTGAATTACAAAATATGTACAGTATTAGCCATAATAAACAGTACTGAAAACTAAATCAGTTGTAGTTGACTTCTTGATCAGCTGATTCAATTGTCGATTGTTGCCACGGCTTCGTGTTCATTACTTCTTTCTTATTTGAGGTTAGCTTTTGCTAACATGTTGCTAACAACGGTAGAGAAAGTTTTTATCGTAGAGCATTATTTTGCTCATACGGAATTGGACATTCGGGTGGGCCAAGCTTGTCATACACTGCATTACGTTTTCAGGAATATTTACACAAAAACCCGCCTAGTAATGCTGTGATTACTGTTGTTGAAAAATTTCGAACATCAGGTAGTGTTTTTACACAGCAAAAGGCCTTTTACAGGTCGCCCAAATGAAAACCACAGAAGATCGTTGCAGCAAGTGTTACAGTTGACAATTTACAACGAAACAACACAAATGACAACCTTAAGCTAGATGAACTTCTCACTTCATTTGACATCAAAAGGATGCAGCTGCCTCCAACAAGAATTACACATGAATCTTCAAAATCAATAGACTGGATACGCACTAATTTGGACAATAATCTCAGACCACACAGCACAGTCTGCCATAATTAACACCTTTAAAATCAACAAAAGTAACAATAAAGTGAAAAAGAGAATATTTAACAAAAGATCAATAGAACAGTTCAAACAGTCTTTAACTACACAAAGCTGGGATTCTGTTTTGCAGACTGAAGACATCAATCAAGCATACAACAACTTCCAGACCATTATACAATCCACACTAAACAACACCTGTCCCATTAAACTCTCAAAGTTAAAAAAACATACTCACACACAGACATGGAATTTGGAATGCGCTAGACTAAAAAACCTATATGTCCAGGCCCTAGAGAGGGAACAGAGTACTGGTCGAGCTGAAGATAAAGCAGAAACAGCAGCCAGGAAAAAAGAATGCGACCAGAAACTCAAAATGCTGAGAAAAGAAAACACAACATCCTACATAGATAGAGAAGACAACAAATTCCCGAGCATTCTGGCATGTAATAAACACAGAACGAAAAGCTAGCAATAGTGCAGATAAACAGGTACACCTTCATACAAACGGAAAAGAAATTTGTAAGCCACTGGAAGTAGCAAACTGTTTCAACAGCTTCTTCTCTACAATCGCACAGAGAACACTCCAAGATAGCCATAATAATACAAACCACATCACACAGCAGGACTTGCCATCACCAACAATAAATAATTTTAAATTTCAACCTGTAAATCAGAAAGATATACAAAAAAATCATAGACTCCCTAAAACCAAAGACATCAGCTGGTATAGACGAGATTTCATCAAAATTAGCTAAGACTTGCAAAGCTGAACTATGTGTCCCCCTAGCAGATATCATTAATAAATCATTCAAACAAGGAATTTTCCCCAACAATTTAAAAATAGCCAAAATCTATCCCAAGTACAAAAATGGACCTCATACAGACACTGGCAGTTATCGGCCCATTTCCCTGATCTCTACTTTTACTAAAATTATAGTAAAAGCAGCACTTAAAAGACTACTAAAGCACCTTGGAAACAACGATCTGCTAACACATCAGCAACATGGGTTTTTAAAGGGAAGATCCACAGCCAGTGCTCTAATTCAACTGATAGAATTTATCATCGACCAGCTAGATGAGGGCCGCAATGTAACCAGCCTTTTTTTTGGACTTCAGTAAGGCCTTTGATTGCGTAAATCACGACCATCTGCTTAAAAAATTAAAAAAGCTTGGGCATTGAAGGAATCGCAGCTCTCTGGTTCGAGAGCTACCTGAATGACAGGAAGCAGCTAGTTGAAATACACTACTCCAAAAATAACATAGCTCAAAAAGCCCAGTCAAGTTTTGCTCACGTCCAGAGAGGAGTGCCGCAAGGATCGGTTCTGAGTCCAATACTGTTCCTCCTACTTACTAATGATCTTCCAAGCCAGCTAGAGGAAACTTGCCATACAGTGATGTATGCAGATGATACAGTCATCACTTTAGCAAACAGAATACCAGAACAACTTGTAAGATACAAGTCAAACATGAAAATACAGCATTAAACATGACAAAGCAATACTGCGCTTCTAATGACCTGGTCTTGAATGAGAAAAAAAACTGTACAAATAAAATTTTCTTTAAAAAAACAAATCACTTAACCTGCCATTAACAGACATAACAGCAAAAAGTAAAACAAAGCATCTAGGCATTATAATAGACTCACAATTAACATGGAAACCCCACATTGACCAACTGTGTAAAAAGCTAAGTTCAGGCTCCTACGTTATTCATAGGATAAGGCAGGTGAGTGGCCACAGCATGGCTAAGGTAGCTTACTTCGCTTTACTTGAATCACACTTGAGATATGGATTAGCTATTTGGGGAGGAGCTGGCAACACCTATAAGGAAAAGGTTTTAATACACCAAAAAAGAGCTCTAAGATGCTTGGCCGGACTTTCACTTCCAGGAAAAGTTGTTGAGAAACATTTAAACAACTCAAGATCCTCACTGTAGTAGCTCTCTACATTCGAGAAGTAATAATCCATGCAGTGAACACCGAACAAATTAGACACCAAGACCTACATCAACACAGCACCCATAATGCATCAAATTTTAATCTACCATCCCACAAGCTCAGCCTATACAGAAAAAAACCATCTTACATAGGAGCACTCTACTACAATCACCTACCAGAAGACTTAAAAAGAGAACCACCACACCGCTTCAAGAGAATTCTGACTGAATGGCTATCTACAAAACCATTCTACAATGAAAAAAGAATTTTTAGACTCACTTATTTAATGTAAACTTTTAAGTAACTTTGACGCCATGTACTGATCTCTATGATTATGTTAATAAAGAATATTGTCTATTGTCTATTGTCTACAGTCACCAAAAAGAAGCCTAATGCGAGCTTCTCTTTAACTGAATATTAGCAATACGTCAATACGAAGAATGTTCATAAACATTGGTGGTTTTCCCTACAGGATACAATCTGGAGAACCTTTGAACTGTAGAAACAAACTAGCCAGAGTTCAGTACTGTTCACTACTTCAATGTTAGCAATATGCTACGAAGAACCTGAGTTTCTGAGTGATTTATGGTTTACAGATGAATGTCACGTGCCCCTTAAATGTTTCATAAACAAGCAGACAATACGTTTCCTTGGATTTTAACTTCCTGACATTGTTGTAGAGAGGCAACAGCATTGTATGCGTGTAGCCATTTGGTGCGCTGTGTCTGGGAGGGGTATAGTGGGACCATACTTTTTTAAAGACTACAATGGAGAGACTCTTACTGTAAATCAGTATCGATAAAGGGCCATTCTTGATCGTTTTGTGAGAGACCTCAGGAGATTTTGTCGTGCACGAAACTTGCCGTTAAATTCACAGTGGTTCCAACAAGATGACGCAACCATTCACACTGCCGTTAACAACATTGCTTTCCTCCAATAAACCTTTGGCGACCGTCTCATCTCCCTTAGAACAAACTTTCCTTGCCCAGCCCACTCCCCGATCTTACAACACCGGACGCCTACGTCTGGGTAATGTTGAAAGAAAACATTGTCCGTGAGGACCCACCATCTACCATTGTTCAACTCAAAAAAAAAATTACCATTTGTATTAGAAGAAGGAAACAACCCCTATTCATAAAAATGATGCAAAACCTACAAGAACGGTGCGAGTGTTGCCTCAAACCGAACGGGGGTCATATTGAACATGTTAAAACCCGAGTTTAAACCAATTTTGCTTCCTTTGACTTGTATTTATTGGTAAAATCTATATATAATGTTACTGTGTTTAGCATAATAAAATATTACCATTTCAGTACTGTTTTATTTTGGCTAATACTGTAAAATAAATTTTATTTTTTTAATCATGCACCTTGAAATTATAAATATTTTGTAATCGTTACCTATATTAAAGACAAACAAAGAGGAATATGACAATATTCACCATACCAGAAGCGCAATAGGAACACACTATGTGACAGATATCTCACATTCCTCTATTTCCAGTTCTATGACTGGAATGGTCAGAGGCTGGAGGTGAGCAGTGGTGCACTGTTCCGTCCCCCTGTCATAATCACATCTGGGCCCTCACTGCTGGTGCGTTTCTATGCTAATGGAGGTTCCTCAGTTGGCTACAAGGCTTCCTACTCGTTCTTACCAGGTGTACATTTATTATACTTAATGTAGTCTGTTCTGGGATCAGTAAATTATTTTGATTTAGTACTTTTCAATTCTGACTTCTCACTTTACAATATAAGATTAGCAAAATTATATTATATTTAATAGAGCTCTGATAAATCAGTCGTTTTTCATATTACACATTCTCATGTTCAACTCGCTTACTTATATTCTATTCCATGCAGTAAAATGGTAATAATAGGCAATGGTAAGAGTAAAAATGAAAGTGCTACATACAAGTTTTGTATGTCCATGGGAAATAAGATGGTAGCTGCACTAGTGTGATGCTTATCTTACCAGTCTATCTTCAGATAGTAACACATGTTTCATTTCTATGCCCATATGGTAACAGAACCAACTAATTACTGCAAAAAAAAAAAGAAAAAAGAAAAAAAGAAAAAAAGCTTATGCCAACTTTATTGGATTATTACATTATGTTTAGCATATGTTTAAATTCTAGTTCATATCAGGGTATTTTCCAAAATGTAATCATTTTATGAAAGCCAGTATTATTTTTCAAAAAACATTTGGAACTGTTTCAGTTGAAATAAAAGTACTCTCATTGCCTGTATGTGAAAATGTGTGTATTTTACTAATGGCTTAGATTGATCCAGTCATGAAAACACAGGTCACAAGGTTAAATATCAATATCGTTCGGTGATATTCACCATGACAGTTTATTGGATATCGTTGGTATAATCAGAGCTGTAATCAGCTTTAGCAGGCCCCGGGAACGATATTTGGTGGGTCCTGTCATGTCCTGCCACCGTTCCACAGTGGGTTATTTACCCAATTCACCCAGACTAAATTATTCGATTACTAAAATATGTTCCAAAACGTTACAGGCCATAAAGAGAGTGTCTTTCCTTCATATAAAAGTTGGCTTTAAGATATTTTACGTATTATATTGCTGTATACAAAGGAACTCAGTATTTTTGTTTTTCCACAATTGTGCAATAATTAGATACAAAATTATGTTTTAATAATCAATATTACTTCCAGTAATGAAAATAGTGTTATAGAAAAGTAAAATAATTGTTATAAACGACACAGTTTAAAATGAATGAAAATACATACAGAGATGCTAATTTTTTCACGAAATTTTTGGTAATAATTAATACGAACACTAATAGCATCATATAACATTATCATCACATTTTACTATTATCGTCAATACTATGCGGAAATTGAGAGATTGCTATTTTGTTAAAAACTTTTTATACTAGAATAATAACATACAATATACACACAGTTTTGCAATATTAGATTTCAAATGATACAGTTATTTTCTATGCTTAATAAAACAAATAATATTGCATATTTAAATACAACGTGCCATTTTTATATTATTATAACAAAGTAATGAATATTTATTAACAAATAAAATTAGTTCTATAGTGAATATTAACAATTAGAGTTGAAATCCATAACACATCTTTTTAAATTATTATACTAAGATGTTGTAAAAATCTGATGAGACATTTTGAAGCCATTAAAAGTTATGAAAAAAAAGAACACCCATGAAAAACTATAGTGACTGTAATATAGTAATATACCGGGTGTCCCATGAAGAGGTTTAAACGTTTGAAGTTTTAATCTATACATACTGGGGTATATTATATAGACAATATTATAAATAATATAAATGTATTTTCATATATCAGAAGGAAAAAAAGTATTGAATATTTCACATTAAGAGTTGTCTTCAGAATTGCTACTGACATCTGTTAGAATTTTTCATCCATCACCAGATTGTTAGAATATTGAGGGATATTTTTCGTTTGGTAAAAGCAGTGATAGGGCAGCACTGCTACAGCCCATACTGTTAAATCTGACATAATAGATAGACAAGAATATTCTAGAAGATGGGATCACAGATGCCTCTAGCCAGTAGTGAGGGCTGTGGCAGCACCTTATGGAATATTAATTATTTTGTACTCTAACAATTACTTTTTTACAGTAATCTGTACAGTATAATCCAGAAACACACAACTGTTAAGTGTTTATCTTTAAATGGAGTCTCTCTAATTGATTTAACTTGTGTGTGCTCATATCAGTTAAATAAATTAGATATATATACCAATATACAACGCATATATATATATATATATATATATATATATATATATATATTGTTAGCCATTGACTTGTAAATTTCTTGGGTGTACATGAGTTAAACATGTACGAGTACATTGACAATTTAACTCATTTATACTTATATGTGCCTATAGTTTAAATATTGAGACATTAGGGAACTCCAAAACTTTGTAGTCCTCTAGGTCTTTGGTTTATTGGATTAAGTTTAAATCTATTCCATAGGGGAAGGGTGTGTGTGCTTTTCAATCGGAACCATCCCTCTCAAAGCAAAGAGCAGTTATGCTTAACACGAAAAAGACAAAAACTATAATGTAGATGTAGTATGTGCATATAATGTAATTGTGTATTGATTTCATTTGTACCATCTATTTCAGAATACAATATTTTTATTGATAAAAACACAACATGGTTATGATACCTATCATTGTTTACATGTACGATAATTTTAATTTAGTTACTCTAATATATAACAGGTAGTAAACGAATTTAACATGATACACCTAATTTTTTGCACTGGTTCACAAACAGACCATTCAAACAATAGAAGGTAAAACTTATCGTGGGTAATTGCTATACTTTAGAATTTGAATAAGATGATGTTACTTGTATTTTTAGTGTTAGAAGTTTTTAATACTGTTTATTATTTGCAGGAAAATATGATGAAAGCGTTGTTGAACCTGTCACAGGTAAGTATAGTATCCATTAAAGTTACAATATTTATATTCTCAAGGGATTTTTATGGGGTCACTGCTATTTTAGATAAAACAAAATTTTTTCATAAAAATGTACATAAAAATTATGCAAATTTTTCTTCAGAGTACTTCTAATGCTGATTGAGAATTAAAATAATAAATTGAAATGAACAAGATAATTAATTTTTGACAATTATAAGTTTTAGTACAGTATATACATGATGAAATTAAAAAAAAAGTTTTAATGCGGAAATGTAGTATTGTTTTCTGTTGAATATGAATTCAGGAAAAAAATTTGTTGACACTTTTTTAGGGCTATATAATGTATGAAAGCCTCTCTTTTTAAGATTTAAATAAAAGTTTGAAAGTTTAAAAACTTTTATTGCTCAGTATTACTAGGTTCTCTTTATGAGGTTTTATGGTGTCCCATATTTTTTTCCACGAAAACACAAATTTTTCTTGTGATGTGACATCTTTCAGGTCACATAATGTTTCAAAAGCCTATGTCATTCTGTTTTGGATGAAGATGTTTAATATTAGAAACTTGTATCACTTAATATTATAGATTATCTCTCTATGGGCATTATGGTGTCTGTATTTTGCACTGATTTCATGGTTTGAATCACACTTAAAACTCTGCTGTTCCTGTTTTAACTTCATTGGGCTAATAAATGACACGGCTTGTTCATGTAAAATATATCAAATCCATCTTAACTTACTTTTCACAACCCTTAATCCATCTGTACTTGTCTTTAATATTTAATAAGTTGCTATTAGTGAAGTAATTAACATGCTATATCGGATTAGAAATTCTTTCTAATTGGAAAAGATGACAAAGTAATAGTTATGATGTTGAATGAGCAAAAATATGCTTTTACACTTTTGAAACTATTAAATTAATTATTATTAAATGCAAACAAAGGTTTTCAAGGTTAACATGTCAAGAGCAAAGCAGGTACCAACATAATGTTACAGAAAGGATAAAATTTATCGATAACAGCTTTGATTCGTTGAAAGTTATTAAAAATCAGCTATAAATGCCCGAAATAATTCAAACTAATCAAAGCCAATTAATGTATATTCCTTAATATTTTACTACAGTATTTTTAAAAAATGTTTTATATTATGTCATTCAAATTATTGTGTTGCATTTCTGAACATCTTGATTGCGGCATAACCTTTGTTGCACACGTAGAGAAAGAGAGAGTAGTTGATTTCACTCAGTGCACACTGACAGGGCATCTGTAATCTTAATACCTTAACAGCTGAGCTTTTGTAAAATTTATGGGGCTGGAAAAATTTAATTTCTGTCCGTCTGTATGGAGGATATCTCAAAAACGAACTGGCTTTAAGTTGTACATGAAGTTTTTTCAAACATACAACAAATTGACACATGCAGCCTAACTATCCTAACACATTTATCATTTTATACTGACTTCTTGTGTAGATTTGTATTGTTTATATTATTTATTGGTAGACTTATATTAAAATCAATTAAATAAAAAATGTGAAATGTGTAGCCATGATATATCAAGAAAGATTTCATATGTAGACTTAAATTGTCTTAAAAGATAATTTCTATGGACTTATAAGTCCGCAGGAATCTCGAGAATGAAATGAAATATAGATTTGAAATTTTGCATGCAACCTCAGCGAAGCCTGTTACAACACGTTGTGTGGCGTACCTCTACCTTGTATAGTACAAATTATAAATCAACATTTTTTCTTCAGATTGTGGAGGCTTTGTGGAGAATCTTGGAGGAGCCATCACCATGATGAACATGGTGGAACGCGGTGGACCGGTCAAGTACTATGACTGCATCTGGCTCATCCGGCCCCCCACCAACTTCTACCACCTCAAGACCCACATCTATCTCAAGATCTCCACATTTCTTGACATGGGTATATTGAAGTTACTCTTTCTCAGTTAAGGTTATCACTAAATAATGAAGGCTGTGTTTAGTTCATTTTGTCTTCCCTTCTTGGAATAAGATAAATATTGAGTTATTGGTGTTGATTATCAATTACAACTTGAATTGTTTGTTTGGATATATCAATTTTTAAAAATATTACAGATTTAAGAATTTTCACAATGAAAATGCCTATTAGCTTATCTCATTCAGTGCTACTACAATGTCAGTCTCAACCCACTACTAATACAGTTGTATGTACATGGTGTCATGTGCTAGTTTTTGTGTGGGTAGGTATGGGTTGCATATACTAGTATATTGTCAGTTAAGTTGAATACTGATGGATATTACATCAATGTTAACTATAATAAGACGCAAGTTGTTTTTAATTAAGTTGCAAGAACTAATAAAAATCTGAACATCTGATTTCAGACTGCACAAAATATCTGTATTACAAATATAGCTCTTCCATAATAAGCTATATCTTTATTTTTGCAGTCCTATTTATATTTAATTTTCTGTATGTTGTAACTTGTGTATGTATATTTGTTTGAATTCTGCTTTATTTGTACTGAAAACTTACCTGTCTAATGATTAATGCGATTCACCCCATAGCCTTAATGATAGAGCGTACAGTCCCATGTCCTGCTGGAAGGACCTTCCGGAAGTACTTTTTGTACGCAGCGTTGCGTCCTGCCAGCAGGACTTAAGGCACTTATGGGCGAATGCTTGAACTGTCCTTCCAGCAGGACGCGTCTTCCGGCAGTACTTTTGGTAACCAGAGCGCATTAGTGGCAGTAATATTTTCAGATATGGTGTTGGGCGAACAATAAACTACTGTAAATTTTGGAAAACTGTTTAATATGACTCTTACTGACTAATACAACAACTGCCTTGTAATCTATTTTATAAATGTAAAATAAATGTATAAACATATGAAGTATAAAACTTGTTCCGTTACACAACAGAGAGAGAATACATGATAAATTAAAAGTATAGAATAAGTAGTAAATATTAAGATCTACCCAATAAAACTTTATTAAGTATTTCAACTAATCAGTAAAAATTCATTATGTATATATACTTAGGAAAGATATTGAAAATCTTGGGACTTATTTTCTAATATGTTTAGCTATCTCAAACAACTAAATTCAAAAAAGTATGATTTCTATCTTGATAGCTACATAGTCATCTTTTTCAATACATATCTAGTTCTTACGACGTAAGGGTATACCATTTTTTATATGGTATTCAAAAACAATCTCTGGCCAGTTTGTGGGCTACACATGACAGCATTAGGTCCGCATTTCTTGCAAAAAGTAGCTTGCTTTCATTTGCTTTCCGTGCACTCTCGAGCAGATTAGACACTTCCTTTGAACTCGCTTCCGTTCGTCTTCTTTAGAAAGGTTAACAAGGACGTGCGAGATTACCTCCACAGGTAAATTCACTTCATCGATTAACAAAGGTTCTGCAGGTCTTGTTTCTGGTGGAAGGCCAAATTGGTGTTTTTATTAATTGCAAGGCTAGTGCCTTAGTGAAGTCTGTGTGAAACTTCTTTTCAAGAGCAGGTCTGTGAAGGTTATATGCTAAAAAGGCATTAGTTTCCATAATACCAAATATACAAGCAAACATTCTATGATGCCACTGTTGAGTTGGCCACACCGTTTCTAGTGCTAGTCCATCTTGGCGAATGTGGTTATGTATGTCTATGGCAGGAGCTCCCATGAAGTAATCTTCTACTAGTTTTGGACGTGCTACTTCTTTGGTGTAAGGTTTTCCGTCGTCATCATATCTTTTTTTTGTACATGGTTTTCCAGGTAAAGTTGTAGAGCAGGTACCTACAAAACGTATGAACCTTACGGTCTCTCCATCCTACACAAATAAGATCTACATTTTCCGAGCTTGCTGTAGCTGATATAAAAGACCCCTTTTCCTTAGGGCACCTCAGTTTCTATAGGCAGTTTTTAACCATCCCTAAAAATACAAACCTCTTTCCTTTAACTGAATACTGGTCTTTACAGAAGAAAACCAAGAATCTTCTACAACTATTCGACCAGTTCCATGCCACGGTTCAGTCAATCGTAGCGTTGTTGCAGTTCCGGCACCAAAGTCCTTTTGCCATTTTTATTTTTCATTTCTTCTTTCCCCTCATTGATTTCCAACCCAATCATGATTTTTGATGTGCTATCACAAATCACAAAATAGTTTTTTTACTTTACAACCAACTCCTTTAGGTTTCCTTTTAATTTTCATCACAGCAGGCATGCCATTTTCACGGTAGTTGCCTTTCCCGTACCAGCAAACATGGATTCATCTACAGTTAATTTGAAACCTGGGGAAAAACTCTGCCTCCAATGTGTTACGTACATGTTGATGAGAGGCCTAACTTGATACCACCTATATCCATTCCTTTTATCTTCAGGCATGGCAAATGCCATTGCCATTAAAAATTTCTTCAAAACGATGCAGACCAATCCCAAACCTAGAACCAAAAGCTGGAGCAGGAAAGAGGCCGTCGGTTTCCGTAGAACCAGTAGTTGCGGCGGACCCCTAACATATTTATACTCATGGCGTACAAAAATACCAATTGACTTGAAAAACTCATGTCTCGAAATTGGTTTTCTTCTATCCCAATTTGAACAAAACTAAAATATGGTTTATATCATTAATGTGGGAAGAAAATTATCCAAAAATCCATTTCATTGAGGGATAGAATTTCTCAATTAGTATTGAGCAAGTGAAAACGAGTTTGTATTGATGGTCCTTGAAATTGATCAATATTTACATGTTTACCAAAGTCCCACTCAGTGTCCATTAACTAAAACTAAGTTTGAATTATTATAGATTTCCTCTGCATCTGCAGGGTAAATCAATAATATTGTTTGATCCGCTATCAAGGTCTTCATCTTCAACATTAGATTCATCGGATGATGATGACGACGAACTGTTTTTCAGCACTGGTCAGTTGAACGGTAGTCTTCCTCCTTTTACTTTTCTGGACATTGTTTCAGATGATGCCTTTTTAATAATAAACAAACATTTATCCGAACTTTTAATGTGACAAATATTACGAGTTTTACATGTGCCAAAAGTCCGTCATCTATACTTGTCCCCTTTGAAACTATCCTGGTAATAAATACCTTTACTATTCAAGTACGACCAAAATATACTAAGAAACCCAGTTTTAATTTATCAACTATTAATAAATGGTATAAAGTGAAAAGTTTTCTCTTACCTGATAGCGTTGCAGGTGATATGAGCTGGCGGGGTAGACCTATAGCGGCGTTGGCAGCAGGCGTCACACCGGCAGCGATGACAGCTCGACCATCACTCGAGAACAAGTCTTTTAGCAAACATCTAGTTGTGTTTTTGTCAATGTCCCACAGAACTGTTGCACAACTACACGTCACTTTAATTACAGTACCATTACACTTAGTGGTATCATAACTATTACCAAATAACGAGCGACTCCATGCATTTCCACTATTTGGAGTATCAAAATAAGTAGTGAAAACATACACACGGTCACCCTTTCCTATAATCGCCGCCATTTCTGAACGGTCAGAGCTACCAACTTCAGACTTGCATGCGCTAATTCGTTACATTTCCCTCTTTCTAATGGGACCAAGAACAGTCCTGCCAGCAGAACTTTTCGTCCTCGTGTAAGCAGTTGAATTACGTCCTCAAATGAGAACGTAACGTCCTGCCGGCAGTGCCTTGTACGCTCTATCATTAAGATTTATATTTACAACTTTTTAAAATCTTAATGATTAAATTCTTTGAATAAAATAGGATCACTACTGTATGTATTAATCTGTTTATGACCATATTACATATACAGACTTTGCGCATATTTTATGGAGTAAAAAACAATGTAAGACTAAGTATAAGGCTCTTTACTAAGAGTCTTTACTATTATATTTAATATTTTATCTTTGTTAAAAATGTAATTTGAACCACGAGATGAACTGAATTGATTTTTATTCCTTATTATTAAGATTTTTTAAGTTTGATAATAATGTGTTTTTATGAGAGAAATTATTTTACATGTTTACTGCGGGCTACTGTATGGACAGCCATTCGCCAAAACTGCATGGCACTGTCTGGACAGTTGCGTTACCAAAGTTACAGTGCTGTTACAAGTTACTGTTGTTTTGGTACTGAATTCTTACAGTAGACACCTGAAATTTTTCAAACAAAGTACCTACTTTCTGACATCTTAGTTTAACCTGGAAATGCGGGCCAACAATTTCATAATATATGTTCCTAATTCTTCACCTCATTATTATGCTCTTGTTGAATAGCTGTTAGCTGTGAGGACTGGTAAAATGTCACAAGCATCTGTATAGCATGCAATAGAAAGCATTGAACAATGCTTTAATGCCTACCACATCAACTGTGAAGGTTTACAGCGAGGAGCAGGGATGTAAATGATTATATGTGTTGACTCAAAAATGTAGTATTTTTCATAAAAACTGTACAAAATGTTTTTTAAATGTTATTACTATGCAAACTAAACACGCTAAAAGTCTGCAATGTGCCACCACGTGCTGTGCACTCTGGCGTTAAGCACTAAGTGTGGACTACTATCTGTACAGTTTCTTACATAGATAAATAATTTTTTAAATATCATCATCACATTCTTACTTTTCTTGACTTTGTTTGTAATTCTATACTTAAATTTTTGAAAATAATCCGTGGCAGCAGCAAATTTTACACGATAGATTACTTTTAAGAAGACAGTAGAAAATTAAAATTAAAATGTTGAAGAGACTAAATAACATATGTGCTATGTGCAGGAAAACTAAACCAGAGTGTACAGTTTGTCAATGGTGGAATGTTGCAGCTGGTAGCACGGAAGTGGTGGTGCGACAAGGTCTAACGTCAGAGGGTCCAATATTGGAGACGGTGCGGCATCCGGTGGCACAGCTGGGTCTAGGGCATTCTCGACCACGCAGGGAAAATATCCTGCCACTCAGCGTTGGCTTCTACGTCAGCCTTCGAGGCATGTTTAGTTCCGTCTCCAGGCTAGCCATCGTTTACACCTCTTTCACCTACATGGGTGAGTGGTAGTTATATTTAAATCTATTATAACTTTTTAAATTATTAATTTGTTCGATATTATTTGAATTCTACCACTTTGAGTAGTATTTTTCAAGGCTATGCCTTGTAGGAGACAATCCGTTGTAATTCTTTTAAAGCAGGGGTGCCCAACCTTTTTTACCCAAGGGCCACATTGTAAAGCCTTTGTGGCCAGGCGGGCCAACATCCTAGGGGATTTGGAACCCCAGAAAAAACGTATTGCCCGGGGGTTTGTTCCAGAAATCTTGTGCAAAATATGAGTTTTAAGGTTATTTGGCCCTTGTTTCCTGATTATTGTAATTTCTTATTATTTATTAGTTGTTAGGTAAAGGTTTATAATATATTATGTTTTTAGGTTCTTTTAGTAGAAATAAATATAAACCCAGACTTTTGGATGTTTGCTCTAATTCTGAGGGAACAATAAAAAAGTCACCAATAAATTGAATACATTGATTTTAATTAATCCTACTAGGATACTAGGACATACAAATTACGTGGTGAGTGGTGACCTTGAGTTGGGTAGGGGTTACGTCGCCGCACCACGCGCTGTGCCGTGCTTTACGCGCGCTCTATTCGCCAGCCGGCAGCCACCACCGTAGTCAGTGAAATCTGTCTGCAACTACTTTACTTCTTTCAACACTCCACCAAATGAATACGGCTTGTTCTACGTGAAATTGGCTGGACTGCGTGGTTCTCAAAATTTGTATTTATTTAATATTTCAAATGCTTGTAAACTAATTTGGTTGTTTTGGCAACAAGGCGGGCCACATAAAACTGACTCGCGGGCCGGATTCGGCCCGCGGGCCGTAGGTTGGGCAGCCCTGTTTTAAAGAGTGGAGTATCTTAATTGCAGAGGGAGGCTCCAAACATATGGCTGATAATAACCCTGGAATCAGTCATATTCTTATTTGTTTTTATTTTTAATAAATCCCAAAGGAAAATAAATGTTGAATAAATGTGGAAAATTGTAATATAATAGTTGTGAATTAAAAATTGATGTTTAAATGTTGAAGGTCATGGTAGTTCTTGCATTTGCAGATTCCAGGCACTCTTCTATAGTGTAGACAGGATTCTTAAGCAGAAATTCTCTAAGCGAGTTCTTCAGTCTGTCGCCTATCAGGTTTCAGAGGAAGTCTGGAAGGAGGTTTTTAAATTTTCGGCCTGTGTATGATGGTTTTTTTTCAAAGAGGGCTGTTCTGTGTTGCCGAATGGTAAGCCTTGAGGCATGGCATGTGGGATAATTGTGAACATCCATGTAAGTCTGCAGGTGTAATTTGTCGACGAGTAAGATCACTTCATAGATGTAGAGTGCAGGTACTGTAAGTATGCCCAGGGTCTGGTAGGCCTGTCGGCAGCTTTGCAGCGGCTCAAGGTTTGCAAGGGTCCTGACTGCCTTCTTTTGTAGCACAAGCACTCTCTAAAGGTTCCCTAACAAGGTTCCCTAGATTATGAGGCTGTATCTAATGTGAGACTCTACTAATGCAGAGTAGGGTACTTTTGCCACTTCCAGAGTGCTAACCCATTTGATACGTTTAACAACGTAGATACCTGTACTGATCTTTCTGCAAATGTTGTTTACGTGATCTGTCCAAGTGAGGCCGCTGTCTAGAGTTGCACCTAAAAACTTAGTCTGATGCACTGATATATTGGGGATGCTTGCAGGTTGGACTTTTTTCTTGCTTAAATGCACTTGTGTAGTTTTGTCAGGATTTATCGCCAAGTCATTTAATTTGCTGTAAGCAATGGCATTTTGTAGAGAATGAACAGAGTTATTATACAATTCTTCAGCTGAGCCATTTCTTAAAAGGAGATCAGGTTGTATCATCTGCATACATTATGCAGCTGGTACTGTTGTTTTCAATTATGGCTGGGAGATCGTTAGTCAGCAGAATGAACAGGATGGGTCCTAGTACAGATCCCTGTGGGACTCCTCTTGTAATTAATTTAGGGTGTGATCTGAACATGCTAGTGAGGTTAGATGTTATATGCTTAATCTCCACAACTTGAGATCTTCCTTTTAGGTAGCTGTCAAACCACTTGTTTTCTAAGCCTCTTACTCCCAAGGCTGCAAGTTTTTTGGAGATAAGATTGTGTCCCAAACAGTCGAAGGCCTTGCTGTAATCTAGGAATAATGCAGTCACAAATTGTCCTTCTTCTATACTGTCGATTATGGACTCAACCAAGCTTATTATGGCAGATAAAGTTGATTTTCCCTTTTGGAAGCCATGTTGACAGTCGGTAATAAGGCTGTGTTTTGCAATATGCGTCATTAGCCTCTTCAATACAATTTTTTCTATAATTTTATAAAATGTAGAGATTAATGATATGGGTCTACAATTTTTGGGGTCAGTTGTTAGCCCCTTTTTGTGTTTGGGATATACCTTGGAGATTTTAGGTTTTGTAGGAAATTGGCCTAGGGAAAATGATTTATTTATGATTGATGTAAAAGGTTGAGTCAATTCTTCTGCACAATGCTTTACAGTTTTGAAGAGTATTCATCTGTACCACTGGATGATTTATTTTTTAGACTATTCATCTTCAGTTGCAGATAATACAAATGTTTGTTTGTATTTGGCTATGACATAGCAACACTATTTGATATTAATTGTATCCATGCATCTAAAGTCAAATTTGTTATAATGTAGTCAAAATATTTTATAATAATATAAATAAAATAAAATAAAATTTTTCTAAATTTTATATTTATAAAACTACAAAGGTTTATTACACACAGTAATTGTGCTTGTACTGTATCAATAAATATTTCAATATAAATAATAATGCTATAATATATTTTTTTAAATTAGATAGTATCAAAACATTATATTTGTTTTATGATTCTGTACTAAAAAGTCTTTAGAGTTTTTCTATAGAAACTTTTACCTCTGGTTTGTTTAATATTAACAATATGTAAAGGCCAGAAATACTCATTTTCATTTTGTGGTTGCATTAGCATGGTATTTATAAGAAATACCAGATGAAATGCTATTCATGCAAATGTAGACCAGTTGAAATATTAGTTTTTCACAACAGCGTTACCAACATTTTAATATGGTGTAAACTAAAAAATTGTGTTATAACACCGACCATGAAATCCTAAATATAGGGTATTCACAACCTATTAAGCTTTATCTTAATTAAATGTTTTCATATTGAGGAAAATGTTTTACAAATTAAAATTACTTTTATTATTTGGATGCTTCATTTATTTTAATAAAGAAAAATGAGAATTGCATCCATTTTTGTTTTATAAGTACAGCTTAACAAGACTTCCAAACTGCCACCATTGGTGCTTGGAGGATTATCTGCAACTACAGACAAATAGTCACCTTTCTTAAAATTTATTTTGCTCTGGGATTTATAAAAAAGAGAGAAAAATAAGAACATGCCTAAATATCCAAGACTAAATATTTACTTAGCAGTTTACCCATGTAAAGAGTAATACATTATTTGTTGCTTGACTATGGTTAAGACAATTAGCTCTTCCTTGATTTTGTACCATAATATACTATTTCTTTATCTTTGGTAAAGAGTAGTAGAGAGCCAACAATCATGAAATCTAGACTGAAACAGTCAAATACAGGGTTTGTTAAAATTACAAAAGGCTTAGGAACTTAGTTTGTTACTTTCATTACTCACCATAAATGGTCCATATTTTACTTGACCATTATAAGGTTCTATAGGCTATTGGTATCCTTGAGTCAAAATATATACTGGATTTGGAATCTGGGAGCAGATCTTCCTTGAATGTCATTTTATGGGATTATAGTACATGATTGAATAATCACTATTGCATAATATTATTAACACACATTACTGCCAAGGTAAATCACACACTCTGGTATCTAAACAAGCATATCAACTTACATATTCAAGTGCATTACTTTTAAACATAACTGAATTTATTTTTGGGGAAGAATTTTCCTCCCATATCCATCCCTCTGGGCACCCTTAGAAAGAAGCCACATAATATTGAGTACTGTAGTTACTAAAGCACAGTCCTCATAACCTTGATATGGTCTTCTAGCAAATGAAAAACAGTAAAAGAAGTTTTTGCAAGAGATCTATTACATTCCAGTTGATGTTTCTTAACCCTTTGTTGCCCAAATATAGTAAAGATGTTTTTAAAATGTGATTCAGTGTTATTTTTCTATTTACCACTCATCAAAGGTAAATAATATATATATTTTTTTTATTTCCTTCATGGCTAAATACATATTTTGTAATATGGTACTGGTAAGTACCGTTGGGCTATGAGACAAGTAGGTCTTAATTTTGTATATGGTACTGGTAAGTACCGTTGGGCTATGAGACAAGTAGGCTTACAAACAAACTTACAATGTCAAAGACTAAGATCTTTATTAGGTAAATACAATTTAATTAGTCATGAAAACATAAGGAAAATATACTTTACTGTCTTTATATTCAGTACTTTTATATTCAGTTTAGGTTACAAAATGTAACCCATGATATTCAGAGAAGCAGTTTTTTTTGTCGTTGCAACATAAATAAACGCCACAATGACTGCACTTTGAATAAGGACGAGATTGGATTTTTTTTCAAAGCACACATTTCACATCTTCCTCTAACTCCTTCAGTGAATGTTGGCCAGTGCACTCCTAAGTTACCTAATCTCACATCGTTGGACACAGATGGCTCCTTGCCCGTCGCTTGTTTGATGGTTGTTGAGGTGATTTGCTGGTGCGCTTCAAACTTCCCCTTCTTACAGTTTACTTCACATTTGGGACATAAGGCCCAGAGCGACATTTCGCCGAAAATCAAGTAATGGAGGCTTCTCACTCGAGATGCGACAATAGACCACAAAGCTATTCACAAAAGCTATGTCCAAGATACCCCAAAAAATCCTATGCCACCATTTCTTGGATCGCCGATGAACACCATAACTTGCTCGTAGTTGGTCAGCATGGTCTACACCCCCCATGAACTGGTTATAATCCTTGATTACTGTTGGAGCAGTTATTTTGTGAGTTTTCCCTTTATCATCCTTTCTATCTACCAATGTCATTTCACTTCCGTGGTAGTTTGATGCTAAGAAAACACTCTTTGTGTCCCGCCATTTGAAGAATGTGATACCATTACATGAAGTTCTATGGTCCATGTCTCCTCTTTTGAGCTTCTTATCCTCAAGGATGTTTTTCCAGGCAGTCCTTTTCTATTGGAGCGTATAGTCCCCACAGGCCAGTGTTTTCTCAGATTTCAACTTTTTCCAACAATGGTAAACTGTTGAATTAGTTATCGAAAAACAACATCTTGAACTTTCCTCGTTCGTCCTCTGTCAGTGCTAATACTACTCGCTCACCAAGACTGCAATTCTCATATTTTGCTTCCCCAAGTTTCATTCTTCCCTTGGTAAATGCTAAATTGTTTTATATAACCAAATTGGTCAGCTAAACACCATAGCTTGTAGCTTCGTTTGATCGGTTTTAGTGGGTTATACTGCTTCATATTACTTCGCCCTTTGAACAAAATCATTGATTCGTCAATAGACAGTTGTCGTGTTCCATGGTAGGATTCCTTGAATTTTGTATTCAAAGACTCAATTAGTGGTTTCAGTTTTGTATAATTTATCTTTGTTATTTGCAGAGATTTGATGGTTATCGTTTACATGTAAACAAGATAGTATGAAATCAAAACGGTTTTCGTGACATTGATCTCTGAACAATTTTTCACTCCTAAATCCTCTGACATGTTCCAGTAATGCTTCCAACTAGGCAACTTATGGTAGCCCATCATGAAATTGATTCCAATAAAAACTAAGAGCTCGTGTTCTTTTTAGGTTCAGAGTTTTTCCTTTTTGTGTACCATATAAATTAGACTGATAGACTACTCCTCTCAAAGCACTTGATACGAATTTCAAAAAATAATCTGTGTGAGTCTGGCAGTCATCAAAAATACCCTCTACCACTCCTTCATCTAAATGGAATTCAGGAATTTTGAGTTGTTACATCTACCTTTTTCCACTTCCTGTTTGGTAAAGGTAATTTTGTTTTACAGTACGCATATTGGTCCCACTAGTACTAGGTATTGAATTTGTAAGGCAATCATTACTTACGTTTAACAATGTCTTGAACATTAGGCCTACTTTCTTCTTCTAAGCAAATTACAGTATCATTATTTGATTCCTCTTCAACACTTCCTTCTTCAATCAAATTTTGTAAATTTGCTTCAAAAACGTCGTCAAATAAGTTACCAGTAGCCTTACGGTGTTCATCAAGTTCTAAAACCTCAGAAACATCCTCATCATCATCCGATTCCATATCTGTGTCTTGATTATTGTCCAAAGGCAAAAGTTCCTCCAACACAGTAAATTATTTCTCTGTCACTGAGCAAATATTCAGCCATTGCGTTATTAGTATTTTAGTTTTTAATAGTCTAGTATAACATTACAGTTAAAATAATACAACACATAAAACTGTCAATTACCACAATAAACATTAGCACAGTACATATTAACAAACAGCATAACCTCAAATTAATGTAAGCAACAAGAGCGTTGGACAGCCCAACGGTACTTACGAGTACCCACTCACTATTTTTGCATATAGCAATCTGTTTCAATTAACAAAACTGTGAAATGAACGTTTTTTACATCATTATAAATACATTATCAATCACTAAAACATGAAATAACTGAGAAAAGTAAACAAATAAAGGCCTGGGATGGATAAAGAAATTGGGTTGCTAAGTATTGGTCAAAACACATGCACGAGTCACTTTGTTTCACTGTCAGTCAGGTTAGCCACAACATATATTGCCTGGAAACCAAATTCCCTGCTCTTTAGAAGGTACTTGTGAGTACCAATGGGCTGCTGAACGTACAAACCCATTAAATAACATTCACACATTGAGAAAAAAATACTGGTACTACTTGCAAGTACCGTCGGTCCAACAAAGGGTAAACTAAGATACAAGCAATAATAATAATAATAATAATAATAATAATAATATTATTATTGTCATATTAAGTTTTTGCACTCATCGACAAAGTCACTTTACAGCCAGTAGCAAGTCAATAAATAAATACATGTTTACATACTAAATTATAAGTCATATGTAAACACATCCATGAAATATAAACAATTATCCTTAGTTAGCTTTAGATATAATTATAAATTAATATCGGATACAGCAAAAAATTCATCTACAGAATAAAAATGATTGTTTAGAAGCCAATTATAAAATTTATTGCAAAACACTTGTTTACGGTATATATTTATTAAATTACGTAATTTGTTGTAAATTTGTAGTGAAACAACCTGGTGACTATTAATGGTTTTATTTATTCTGCAGAAATTGATTTTAGTAAGCCTACTTGCCTTACTCCTAGTATTGTAGCTATGATCAGCATACTTAATATTGTTAGGGTATTGAAAAGTATACAAAACTAAGTCATATATGTATAAGTTGAAAATAGTTTGAATTTTTAAGTTTATAAATAAAGGTTTACAATGTTCCAAAAAACTAACACCACATATGATCCTGATTGCTCTTTTTTGTAAAATTAATATTTCATCCTGCTGCAGTTTCCATAAAATATTAAACCATATCTAAAAATTGATTGGAAATAAGAAAAATAAGCGGATCTAATATAATTTGTTTCAATACAATTAGTAAGCTTTTTAATTGGAAAAATAACCCTAGATAATTTTGAGCTAATGTAATCAATATGAGAACCCCATGTTAAATTTTTATCAAAACAAACTCCTAGAAATTTTACTTGATTTGAATATTTATCTAAATTATTATCAATACCAATAGCTCTTAAAGTAAAAATTATGTTTTGGGTTTTTATATTCATTTAAAAGAAAACCGTTTGCTTTAAACCAATCCGATGCTTTATCCAGAGCACTTTGTGCCAAGATATTAAGCTCATCAATGTTTGAATTAATGTTGAGGAAAGTGGTATCGTCTGCATACAATATTGATTTACAGTCAATAAAAGCAGGAAGGTCATTTATACTAATTAAAAAGAGACTGAGTTAGCTTTGTATGAGGTCAAAATTGACATCCTACTACCACTACCTCCAGAAAAGTTGCAGATTTAACATGTCACTTTGTTTAATAGTTAAACACAACGTTTCTTTCTTCAAAATTGTTTTCTAAATCTTATTGTCTGGCAACTTTATTCAGCTTGTACAAATCTATGAATAGGTACTGTTGTCTAAGATTGGTTATGTTTATGTTCAAGATTGCTTCACGGGATCAGACTATTTGTGCCAGAATCACCGCTGCATCCCAGCGCAGTTGCACTGTGATGGCTTTGACCACTGCGGTGACAATAGTGATGAACCCGACACTTGCACAAGAGGTCAGTTTTAATATAGTTGTTTGGTAATGGAAATAATTCAGAGTTCCTGAAGTGATCTTTTCTTATCTGTAACTATCAAATTCTTCACCTGAGAAGGCCTAATTGCAATCTGGGTTAACAGTCCTACTCACAAAGTAAATGAGTGAACCAACCATAAGTATACTTAGACAATTTTTAAATGAATACGTTTCAGCAAAACAATATTGCTTACTCTTCCAACAAATTACAGATGTAATGAAAACAAAAAAGTGGTTTCTCTTCTCAGCATCTAGAATTAGTTAACTACAATCAACAAATCCTATGAAAATGGCTCTGGAGCAATTTATGTGCTTTAAGATATTCTACTGATTTAGTAAAAAGCAGTCTCCAAGACAATAACTTCCTGCTTCCTCCTGGATCAGTAATAAAGGCCTTAGCCATGAAAGCTCCTTCATCTGTGCATATTACATTTGAATATTTCCAAAGCTTCTATTTCTTGATTCAGCGTTTCATATAACTTGCCAAGAGACTAATGATTGGCTTTGGAGCAAAAGTGTACTTTCTTCTTGTAAGATGATTTGTAATCTAGATATCTCCAAACATTCCAAAGTTGCTCTGGAGTTGTCACGTTTGAAAGAAATACTTTTTATTACTGGTTATCAGTACACCTTTAAAAAATGTGTAAGTTGAGAGGAATAGATCAATAATATGGAGGGTTTGATAAGACGTAGCTTAGGTTTAAATAATAAATCCGGCACTGACTTGAGCACACATTAATATTATCGACCTCTTACTGTACTTACCCTTACAGTCATTCTGTCTGATAAAAGTCCTTGCACATTTCCCTCAAGACCAAAGCTAATGAATTCATTTGACCAAACAGTTATGTTAATAATATAATATATATTTTCACATATTTGACATTGTACTTATCTATTGACCTGCTAAAGATATTTTTTGCACCCACGCCTTCCATGCTGCCGCTTGAGCCCTGATGGTTTGCTGCACAAGCTATCTCATGGTTAGTTTTATCCAGGCAAAGGCAAATACTTGGATAGAACCTCAATGTCCATCACCTTGCCACTGTCAATGCTGGTACATGTGACCACACCATTTAGGGATTGGTTGGCCTCTATGCTGCCACATACCATCAAAACCCGCACATATGTCACGAGAATCCGTTTGCAGTTCAGGATTAGTTATTTTTTTCCTCTTCAATTATAGCTTTATTTTCTTATACAGCTCCTTCAACAGCTCTGGTCATAGATTCTAAAGCCACCTGTTTACATTTTTCGTGCAATACCGTGTTATAGGGTCGGAATTTTGTAGGAGGCTGGGGGAGGTTCAGGATGGAGCATAAAGTTTGCGCAGCGGTCTGACCTTTTCCAATGCATCGCAGGCCATACACTAATCTAATATTTACATCAAAAAACTTCTTACTTGCTACATTAGGTATTTAAACCTTTTTAGAGTTGTTAAATTCTTCACAAAAGTTACAATGTGTGCAAAAGAGTTCTAGTTTCGACACTAAGCCAACATAATTCATGGAACGCAACTGTAAACCATTTTTCTTACAGTTTTTGCAAAGAGAACATTCTTGGAGTTTCTCTGATAGTATACTGATATCTATAATTTCATTCTTATAGCTATGATCTGTAGCATATTGGCTATACTCCGAAAAGTCAATTTTCTTTGATGAGCTCGACGCTTTGGTAGGCCTAGGCCTAGGAGAGCTAGGAACACTAGCAGATGAATGTACAGGTACACCTTGTACTACCTTCTTTTTTCCACGTCCACCAACTCCTTTCCTGCTTTTAGTTGTTTTATAAGTACGTCTAGGCATTATGAATAAATAATACAACCAATAAACGAAACTGTAAGAATCACAAACGTTATTAAAAACTTTCACAGAAACTAATAACGTCCATAAACAATAACAAACAAACAGGTTATGTTTACAATATTTATTCCCTAGCAACAGAAGACAGTAAGCAGTTGTCTATATTCAGTGTTGCCAAATGAAGCAAAATTAAATAGCAACAGAAATGATGGGTAGATATACGTATGTATGCAAGCGAAAATATTCTAGTAAAAACTGACCCTGCAACAAAAGTTCAAGGATTTATTTTGTAATGAAATATTTAGATAATCCAGGTGTATTATATATCAATGAACTCGGAAAAATGTATATTTTAATAAAATACAATAAAAAAAGTTTGAAAAAAAAAATATTTTTTTTTGTTCCGCCTCCCCTTAAATTACCTGGGAACTTCCCAAATTGGCAAATAATGACGAAAACTCTTAGAAACAATTTTATTTTTGGTAATGAGACGTACCTTTTATGTTGATATTTCACATTGTTAATATCAAATAACGCCAGTCAGTCATTGAGCCCTGTTTTGTTTATCTTATTTACTACTGACATGCCTGTTCATCTTAATACCTACTCTTCCACTTTAATCTATGCTGACTACACAACACTTCTACTTGCCGAAAACTACAGTTGAACTAGCTATTAGTGCATACAAAACACTAAATATGACTTACCAGTACTGCCACTCGAATGAACTAGTAGTTAACATGACCAAGACCAAGAAACTGGCTTTTTTCAGGAGAAATAATAAATAAGATTACAGGTCTACCTAAAGTTATAAAATCACATACAGGATTTCTTGGACTGACAGTTGATGACATTTTCTCTCGGACACAAAATGCTGATAACTTGTGTAAGAATTTAATCCCTTCATGGTTTTGACATAATATTACATTCTCTGTGATTGTATAAGAGTGGCTAATGATGTAATACTACGCATTGTTGTATTGTTCCTCTTTTATTATAGTTTCTGTTGTTATATCGCACAAAAAGCATTTCTATGATAACTGCACGTCACACAAGTAGTTCTGGCATTTTCTACTAGATGTCAGCATTTCCTTGGTTCTCTGTCATGAGTGTTAAAACCTTAGTGAGTTTGCTATAGTCACACAGTGTAGACAGCTGCCATGTGTTGTTGCATGTCATCCGTCCTGGATTATTTATGGTTTTATTACTTGTTTGTTGTATCATGAAAATACCTGATGTACAAATAGGCCATTGGCTTTATTTGTCATGATGACATCATGGACATGGATAGTGAAAATGATTTAGTGGACAATATGTAAAAAAATACAAACATTGAAAAAACATTTTTTTTTTTTTTTTGCTTAAAAAGTAGGTAACTATAACTCAAAAAACTTTTATGTAAAACAACTAAAATAATTCTGCAAAAAAACATAATTTTAGGTACAGAAATTAAACACTAGCCTCTTTGTTACCAAAAAAATATTCACCATATCAGTAATTTTAAACACAGCAAAAACAACTTATTGTGCCCCTTTTTAAACCCTATCTAAGATATGGATTTGGTATTTGGAGAGGTACCCACGAAGGATTCACGGATCTCTGGATCATGGCGATTGTAGCCCTATACATCCAGGAAGTGGTCCTGTTTGCTGAAAGGAATAAACTACCATGGGGAGCAGACTTACACCACTATAACACTTGTCACGCTAACAATTACATCCTGCACTTACAACACCACCTTTCACTATATGAGAAGAAACAGTCATATATGAGAGGCAAGCTTTACAACTTTCTGCCAACTTAAATCAAGATACAGAAAAGAAAAGAACCTGAAAAGTGTGCTGAACAGATGGCTGGTGACAGGGCCGATCTACACACTAGAAGAATTATTTACACTTGAACGAATAATGACACACAAACATGGACACTGTACATCGTATCTTTATTTGTGTTGTAGCATTTTTTACACCAATAAATTTCTACATGAAACATTAAATAAAGAGATTTTGAATTTGACCGCTACAATTTTCTGGTTTTAAATATTTTCCATCATTTCTTATTTTTGTTCATAACTTTAGCTTATTTATGAACTGTAATATGGTTCTGCATATTACAAAATTTTCAGGTTTATTAGAAATAGTATAAAGCTTTCCAACATCACACATCACTTATTATGTCCAATCTACCAAATTTTTTAAGTACAGCTCTTATTTAGTATTTTTATACAAGTTTGTAAGTATACAAAATAAAATATTTTTAATTAGCGTTTAATTTATATTTATAATAATAATATTGTTCATTTTATTGAGAAGAATGATTTGATAAAATTATGCTCAGTTTATTGCATTTCTATTTTTTTTTTTTTGTATTAAGCGTAAATTATCTTATACATCACGCCTTAGAAAAGGACGCAAACAAGTAAATTCTTCCAGGGATAGCATACAAAACAACATGTGTTGCAAATTAAACATTTATACATTTTTTGCAGTATTTATGCTGTTCTACTTTGTTGATAATGGAGCTTTTTGTATCGTTTGCACATATCTTGTTGTTCAGAGTGGGATGCTGAGCCAGTGGACCGCCGATGGGTACTCTCATACTCCCAACTACTACTTCCCCAAAATGGAACGTTACCCAGACTTGAAGACTGCAACTCTTGTTTTCGTCATAAGCAGTCTTGGTGAGTAATTTTATTTGGTAGCAGTTCCTTTCATAATTGTTAACTTTGTTTAAAAACAGAATTTTTCCAAACAAAACAGATTTGAACCAGTTGGTTTGTTTAATACGTTCAGGACAATAGTTTATTTCCAAACTTTTCTATTTGCCTTTGAATTTTTCAATAATAATATTAATAAACCGTAATAATTTTTTACATAAAGGTCTAAGTATAACGTGGTAATGTTTGTAAGCTTCACAACTTTGCATGTAAAACATTATTTTAATATGTTTTTCAATTTTTCTCCGTGTACCCCATCGGGTACACAAAAATGAACTTACCTTAAAAATTAAGTAATCGTGAAGATATTTATTTGAGAGTGGGATCACATTTAAGAAATCACCAAGATAGGAAAACAATAAAAACACAATAAGGAAATGCATAGCAACAAGTATCCCATTGGGCACACGACACGCTGTACTTAAGCCCGGGGTGTACTCAATGGGGTACACGTCATCGTGAACGTTTAAAATCCTGCTTATTTCACATATTCCTGTTGAGGTAGGATAATAGCTGATATTATATTTGACTTTAAATGCCAGCAATAGAACTGGCTGAAAATGTGTTCATTGGTTGAACTTATTTGTACATGTTTTCTTATTTCCAAACACTTATAATTTCAGTATGCATAACAAAAACATGTATTTAGTTGTAAGGTTTTGTGTTCAAAGCACTAGTGTATGACCAACTAAATAAATAATGGCTTATGTTATCTGTTTCATATGAACTTACAAACGGAATGTTTCTTTAAGAGCTTTTGTATACTTTTTAATATTCAGAAAAAACTAATTATGATTGTCTAGCTATTTCTTTTCTTAAACTTTGCCAACTGCTTTGCTATCAATACCTTAGAAGAACCTTTTAAAATTCAAATTCTATTTATTCGTCACATTTGTATTTACAATAGACTAAATTTATGATCTTACCCTCGTATTAATATAAAATGAGAATATAGATCAAAACTTTTCGTATTTGGGAAATAAAATATCCTGTTTCACTTTGAGGATTTCTTTACTTAAATTGTCGCACAAGTGTTTTACTGCTCTATATTACATTTAAGTTTTTAGTGTTGTTTTTAGTTTAGATTTTCTATTTTATGTTACTGTAAAATTTAACACTATTCTATTGCACAAGATGTGCTGTATATTGAAATAAATGTAGAGTTTTTGACTATTAACTATGTGTCAACAATTCAGGTGTAAAACCCCACCTAACTACCCAGTGTCAGTAAATTAAATTCATACATTAGAATTTTCTACTATTCGACTTTTTATTTCAGATGTCAAACGGAAATTATAATAAAATTGTTTATTATATTGTTATTGCTAAAGTGAAGTCTGGCCTGAGTAAAAAATTAACCAACAATAAATCAACAAGGTTCATCATTTAGTTATCTGTTAAACCAAGGCACTTTGACACGTAGACACGTGTTTGTACTACTTTTGATAATACAGTCTCTGTTCTCTTTACAGTTTGATTAGAATTAAGCAAAGTTCAACAGTACAGGATGTCTGACACATAACTCGTGCTCTAGAATCAATGAAGGTCTGAATAAAAAAACATTTGAACTTACAAATGTTGCTAACTTCAGCGTATCAGTCTCTTATCGGACGTTATCTTGATTGCTCAGATGGACTGCTAATTATGGGTAAAAGATATATTTTAGGATGATATTTAAATCAAAATCATCATAAAAATGATTCACTGTCTGCTGTAACCATGTGATGTCATTGAAACATTTAATGTGTATTATGTTATATCTACTTTAAGTTTTGAGCTTTGTGACCCTCTAAAAATAAGTAAAACAAGACACGTGTATAATGACTACATCAATCTTTGTTGATCTAGCTGTATTATGACTTATTTACTTATTATTACTTCGTAGATGGCTTAAAATATTAACTTTGTACAACAATAGTACATTGCAACAACCAGTGACACATAGTATAAAGCCTTTTGCATATTATAGACAGGAGAATTGTAAAAACAGTACAGGGAAACTCTTATGAATAAAATTTTTAGTGTAAGGTTTTTTATTAATACAAGCTATTATTGGATGGATAAAAACCGATACAAATTTGTTACATTATCGAAGGACCCGATCTTCGACATTTGACCTTTGCTGTTGTATGACCTTTTGACTCCAAACCCATAGAATTTTTTCTATTGACCATGAGGAACCTAAGTTTCATCTCTAGAACCCTTTTATCAAATTTATTGCAGAAATGAACAGACAGATGGACAGTCAGCAAACACGTTTTTATGAAAGACCTGCCAGGTCATTAATAATACGATTATTAAGTTTGTATTAGAATTGGAATGCCTAGTAATGTGATCCACATTTGTTCAATAAAAGTATCGATTGTGTTTTGGGACTCATCAATAAATATATTCAAGAATTTTCTAGTGATATAATAATTTATTTTTATATTGCATTATAACATCTAGGAATGCAATAAAAATGAAAAAGTTTGACTGCAACTTAAATTATGTCAATGAAAAGTAAAAGTTTCTCACTTTGGTACGCACACACTTCTAAGAAAATAGTCTGATAAGTAGTCAAATTATTTTAGATGTAAATGGCTAATATGACAACGTAATTTGTTATGTAATTTTATAATCATCTAATGAAATATGTTTATTATCAATCTACATTGTCTATCTAGATTTTCTATGCATTTAGTAAACTGTTATATAGAAAAACATGATTGAAATATAATTTTTGGAAAATCAAGGGTTTTGAATGTGCATCCTCAAAATAATATGAATGGATTTCTATTAACTTGAAATGTTTACTTAAATTTGATGATGACCATGTTTTTGTATGTTTTAGTATCATGAACGTAGTAAGAGTGTTGAAATTTTATTCTTGTCCAATAAAAACATAAACATAGCACAAAATTGAAGACTCTTGGAGCAATTGGAAAAAGTTTTAAATAGTAAATATTATTCAAACAAAAGTTTTCCAATATCCAAAAAATAAATTATAATGGAAACTTGTTGTCCTTAATAACATTTACAACTATTATAGCACAAAATCTTATTTAATTTTTTTAGTAAAACATGCTACTTTGCGGAGTTTTGGATTGAGTTAAGATGAAAAGTAACAAATTAATTAGGCTGAAGTTCTACTTTGACCCATTAACTCAGATATTGGAAGCTGTCTGTTTAAGTTTTGATACAATGTGCGTATTTCTATTGAAAATACAAAGAGGTGAGGATTATACTTGAAAATGTTGACTTCAGAAGTGACATTCCGAAATTTAAAAGAATCAATCAGTAAGTCTTATAACAGTAACAACAATTAAAATAACAAAACCTATTACTAATTTGCCCTTAACCTAGATGCACATCATTAAAAATAATAAAATAATATAAATATAGATGTATCATGAACAGAGTAAGTAAAATACAAAATAATAAAAACTCATATCACTATTGTCATAGTTAAAATATTTGTTTACAGAATAAAATATGTTTTGTTTCAA